>NW_008751802.1:1103430-1108463 GCF_000715545.1 Opisthorchis viverrini
AGGGGTAGATAGTACGCATGATTTCCACAAACTGACTAACCAGATGAAAAATTTGCAAGGAGTCCTACCGAGGATGACCAGTGACAATAATCAGTGACAATGGGGCATAAGGCCTCTTCTTTGCATGGGCACGCAGAAAACTGTGGCTGAGGGAAAGTGTTGGTGTGCTCTCCCTGAGGGGCCTCTCTTGAAGGTGTCCCACTGGTTGTACGGCGGTGAAGCACTAGTGGGAAGAACCATTCAAGTATGGGACAATATCCTATAAAATAGAGTGACTCTGAAGGGGCATTTCCAAAAAAAATGAAGTTCTCCTGTACCGCACCGTGTACAGGAATATATTAGTGGTAAATGTCGACAGCCAAGTGCCGTTTCTTCGAGAAGAACGTCCTATTGAATCGTGGAAAGGAAGCATTTTTCCTAGGAAGCTAAAGATTAGGAATCTGATGCCCACCAACCGCATGGCA
Source organism: Opisthorchis viverrini (assembly GCF_000715545.1). Lineage (NCBI taxonomy): Eukaryota > Metazoa > Platyhelminthes > Trematoda > Opisthorchiida > Opisthorchiidae > Opisthorchis > Opisthorchis viverrini. The sequence continues at coordinate 1,103,895 of NW_008751802.1, forward strand.
GAGTCATAACTGTTAATTTAACTGAGCGCTCGCATGCAGCGTCTCAGGGCTCCGATCTAGGGGGCGGGCAGCAGCTGTCAACCGGACCTGAGCAGTATCTCGGAAATCCCGAGTTTAAATGTCTTCTACGCGTCGCACCCTCAATGGCGCTTATTCATCCAAGCTATTGTCTTCAATGCATAACTCCCTTCCCAATCCCCCCACTTAACAGTCCACCCACAGTTCTGTATTTACGCACTAATTTACCAGCTCCCGCCTCCAATGCGCGGTTACCTACCCCCCCCCTCAAAATCATCGGTGAACGAAACTGCGGCAGCTACAACCACTGTACGACGAGTACGCGGTTATTACAGCTGACAATGACGATGATGATGAACGCCCTTCCGGTGTCTAGCTGCCATGCTATCCGAAAAAAGCACGAGGGCTGGGATGCTGCCAGGTTGCCCAAGCCTAGACTGGCAAGGTCGAATGTTCCATAGCCTTGAATGACTTGACGACTCAAGCCACATGCTACCCGCCAAAAACTTGACCTCAAGCAGTTGGACCGGAAAAGCCTACTATTCCTATTTGTGACCCTACGCTCGCAACACCCGGAGGTGCCACTGCACAAACAAGTTCACGCGAGGACCTTCTGCAACGCTATGCACCACCATTCGCCGATGAAATTGGACGGTACACAAAAGCGGATCCCAGATTGTGTCTCCTCCCCAATGGTAGATCAATTTTCAGACCGGCGTTCAGTGTCATTGCACACATGCCCACAAACTGGGCCAACAACAGAAGGCTGGTGTCCCTGACGGACCAACTACTGCGTATCGGTAGAATCGATCGTGATGGTGAAGAAAGCTAATGGAGTCATCCGATTATGTACAGACTCCTGGATACGCATCAGTAACCTCTGATTCCTCCAGACAACCTGTTCGAAGGAATGAGAGTGGGTAAATGTTTCACAAAGATTGAGATGGCTGAGGCTTACCCGCAGGTTGAATCCAGGATGTATCCTGAGACATTTTAACCATTAATAGGCATCGTCATCTGCTTCAGTATACCCGCAGCCGTTTGGTATCAAGATGGTGCCAGCCGTGTTTCAAAAAAATCATGCAGACGATGCTGAAGGACGCTCCAGTGTTGCCACCTATTTGGATGATCTCGTCATGGGTTTCAACCCCAACGAATTGTGACATTGCTAAGACGGTCATGTCCTAACGAACAATCCTACCCTTTGTAATATTTCACTGGGATTTCATTTTCTATCTCTTGTAGTCAACTGAGCCACAGCGTTCTTTTCCCCATTGGTTCATCCGCAATATAGCCGATCTTCATCTGGTGTCCTTTGTCTTCTTCCTTGAGGTTTTCCCACTCAAGTAACTATCAACGTGACAGAAATTGCATCAAGCTCCTAAATCACTCAACTAGCACCCGCGACTCAACAGATATCGCCTGGATAACACACTCGACTGTAGTCAAAACTATCATCACCATCATCAACGATGACAGCAACATTAGTGCTGACACTGATGCATCACTACCACAAAACCATAAAGTTCACCTAACTATATTTAAAGTCTTAGAGTGAAAAGAAGAGAAATGGTGAGTAGGGGAGGGGACCTGGTGCTAGCCTGTCGCAGGCATTCAGAGGTGCCTACACCTCCAAGAGCTCAACCGGACAATCTGGAAAGCTGTCAGCGAGTTCGCCACTCACATCCATCAACCACCATTTATTGCAACGCTTCCAGCCAAGCGCAGGTGGGGCAACGGGGATACCATCCTAGGAGACGTACAACACTAACAACAACCAAACTCCTTGGAATCTCATTCACACCGTTCTCCTAGCATACTTGTCCACCTCACAGATTGCGCCACTCTGAAGGCGGCACTGAAAACAACACTCGTCTCGTTAGTCGGTGTTCCGGCATGCGTTGAACATGACCGAGCCGACGCAGCCACAATTAAAGTTCATGCTGCACAACCAAATACCGATCAACTAACCACCTCGTTACTAATTTGTTGATACAATTGTTGTGTTTGACGAGGAACGGAGTGCGGCGAATTTAAAGGGCTGAGTGCCAAGAAACTAGGCTTTATTCATCTAAGACTTTGGCACGAGAAATTATTTGGTAATGAACGACAAAACGCTTCGAGACCACACAGAAAATATACAACAGCCATCCAAAACCAGTAACAATTCCGCGGCATCAGTGCATAAAAACCTGAAGACATCTCACACCATCCGTCTGCAGAGGTCACATCTCGCAGCCATACAAGGAAACATCCCTTACTGTAGCCTTGTACATGCTAACCTGGAGACCAAGTGATAGGTTTTCGACGCCACCAGTGACGCAAATTAGCAAACGTGGGCCTTGGGGATTCTTGCACTCACTTCATAAGACACATCTCCATAAGAGTTAATACAACAACGGAGGCTTGTAAAATCCTCCACAATCTCCAGTGATTCTTGAATTGTAAGACGTATATTCAAGCATGACTTTGCACTTTGAAGGTATCAGGCATAAGGCCAAAAGATGACATTATGATGGTAAGTTTATTCAGCATGGTTTGTGTTTGCCTTGATCGTCACAGATGAGGGCGATGTCATCTGCGTACTCCAGATCAATAGGCCTCTCACCAAAAAACGAATTGAACACTTTTGTAGACCTTCCAGCGTTCACCTCATTATTTTGTCAATGACGAAGATGAAAAAACGGAGTGAGCGGACACCTTTATTGGAGATCACTTTTTGTGGGAAAGCTTTCGGATAGTCCACCATACACTCCCACGCGCCCAGCAGTATGTGAATATAGGGATCTGATTATGTTGACAAGCTTCTGGGGAATATTACGATGAGTAAGAGCAATTAGAAGCATAGATCGATCGATGGAACCGAACGCACCCTTGAATTCAAGGAAGACTAAGATTTCGGGTCGTCTCTACATGTTGCATTGCTCTAGCACCTGATGGAGTATGAAGATTGAGTCACCTGGTCGAAATCCCGCTCAATGCTCACGGTTCGAGGGTCCGCAAGCTATTTCAAGACGAAAAAGAATCAGTGACGTCAGAAGCATGGCTACAACAGGAGTCAAACTAGCACTTCTGTAGTTACTACATTCAATGCGAGTATCCTTTTTGAAAATGAGCACTATTATCGATTCACCTCAGTTACCTAAGATGGTCGCTTTCCCCCAAAATTAGCTAGACAAGCACTGGCTGAGAAATCCATAGCCGTCCTTGAACGCAGCAGGTGAAACTCACGACCAGCAGCCAGATGATGCGTGAGTGGATGTATACACTTGGACATTTCTGAAGTTTAAGGCGGTTCCATATTCCCAATCCAACTTCTGTTGAAGGATTGGAGGTAAAAAGTGGCCAACTGATTTGCTGTTCGAATTACTGTGCTGAGTGGTCCAAACACTCTGCTTCGGTGGATATCAGGGAGCCATTTTGGTCCCTGGTTATTTTCTAGAACCAGTCGAATGAATCAAGTAGAAGAGACTGCGGACGCTCCCAGCGTTTTTCATCTCCAGTTTCTTCGGCCTGCAAGCATCACGTTTGGGTTTGATACGACCAAATCTTGTAGCAGCATTTTGCACTTTGCAGGTGCGAAGCGCATGCCAAACCGTGTGGAGCCTTCTGCATTTGCGAAGTATCTGAACAAAGGGGAGCAACATCACCTGCATACTCAACGTCTGTGAGCAAACTTCTCGGTAGGTTTCGGAGACAGGCAGAGCAGCATATCAACAACAAAGTTGAAGAGGAAAGGTGAGAGAGAGCAACCTTGTCCTGTACGAATGGACGTGATGAACTCACGAGAAAGTCTGCTATATACTCGTAGGCACCCACAGGAGTTCGCATAAGGAATATAAATTTGAAATGAAACACCTTTGATCGCCATACATTGCCAATTTTTTTGAATATCGACAGAAATTCCAGAAACTTATAACCGCTTACCGTCTTCTGTTTCTCAACTGATGCAGCCGCGGCCTCACTTACGGAGTTCACATTCGACTCTCTTTCTGGTCACACATTTGACTCCTGGTTCAAGCGGTACGAAGGCATGTTCAAGACTGATTTTTCCAAATTTGATGATGGATGGAAAGTCAAACTATTGCTGCGAAAACTCGGCACACCGGAGCATGAACGGTTCACATATTTCATTCTCCCCAAGCTGCCCCGCGACCTAAGCTTTGATGAAACGGTCAGAACACTGTCCCAGATATTCGGCGATCAAATATCACTGTTCAATATCCGATACCAATGCCTAAAGTTGGTCAAGAAAGATGATGATGATTTCATCACGTTTACCGGTGTTGTCAATAGAGAATGCGAGCGCTTCAAGCTCAGCTCGATGACGGAGAATCAGTTTAAGTGCCTCATTTTTGTATCCGGTCTCCAGTCATCCCATGATGCTGATATCAGAACCCGGCTTCTTAACAGAATTGAACAGGATGCCGAAATGACGTTGCAGAGCCTCACCACTGAATGCCAACGCCTCATCAACCTGAAGCACGACACGGCTATGATCGGTCAGTCACCTGTGACCTCAAGCAGCTGTGTACAGGCAATCAACTACAG
>NW_008751802.1:1111899-1154453 GCF_000715545.1 Opisthorchis viverrini
CTGAGCACGGATTACAACCGCGACGCTGGACAGACAGGATCCGCAAGCCAGTGAGGCCATTCAAGTGAACCCCCGGCTTCGAAGCTACTGTAGTATACGGTGTCTCTCATTTTGATTGATTCATATGTAAGTATTGGTGATGTACAACCTTGCTTACTGGGCTTTGGATCATGAGCTTTATTTCTGTTTACCATCCACAGAAATTGTCGTGAACACCTGCCTTCGGAGAATCACTGTCCCCTGGTGCGGCCATAGCGTGCATATTACAGCTACGTCAACAAACTTCAAGGGGGTGTGTTGGGCAGGAATCCACACGCATCACACTATACCGCACGTCTTTAGGCGCTGCTACGGCCGATAAGCCTGGCCCACTCGAGGTTGGCCCAGAATTCGGGATGCTTGCGGGTCCGGCATCAAGGCGAGATCTGATTGGTCAACAATCTGGACCCAACAGCCAACCATGACCCAGTATTGGCCAAATGCCGGTTGCCAATGCCGTATCCAGGAGAGGTCAGAAACTCCAGAAAGTTATAACCGCTAACGCTATATATACGGAGCGCTGTACAACTGTTCTTGACTTCGTTTTGAGCATTAATAGACCTTGTGCACCCCTGGTGGTTGTTTTGACGTGACCGCTAGATTGGGAGGCTCAGACCGTGAAGTAAGCTGAGGAAAATACCGTTACTACAAAAACAGGCTTTCAAGTCAAGAAAAAACAACGTGTGAGGTTTGAAGCAGTGGCGCTGGTCAGGCATTTGTCTAGAGGTAAAGGTTAACCGTAAGGCAGGGCAAAAATAAGCTTGATTCCCACGAATCTGTCTCTCCCGATAATCCAAAAACCTGCGCAAAATATTCACAGAGAACACCTTGAATGCACCGGACACTAGGTTGATACCACGATGGTTCCCGCATGACGTTCTTTTGCACTTTTGGAAAACTGGGGTGACGGTCGAAGAGCTTCATCCGGCTGGTTTTGTTTCGTTCCAAATCTATAGTATGGTCGTCAGGCTGTTCACCAGGACCTCACCAACTTCTTTGAAGGGCACGTGGTGCAGACGATACGAATCAAGTGCCTTGTCAGGCTTCGGGATTGATATTTCACAGAGGATTTCAGTTACGGTTTTGAAATGGTAAAAGGTCGTGCAACGCTATATCGGTCCTTGATTTCCTTGTCAGCCCACTATGGTATATCAAAAGGAAAGAGCTTTTGGCAGCCCTTTATGGGGACAAAGGAAAATTATTACAAACGTATTACTAGGGTAATAACAGAATGCTCCACAAGGTCGTGCTACAGCCATTTTGAGGGATGTGTCCAGCGTCAAGTAAAGATACACTATTTGGATTGGCTGGAATTCTAACCTTCGTGCCATGTCTAAGTTTCGTCCGTAGCTGGCGCCTGACACACCCGAGCAATTGATGTGCTACTCGTTTAATCGAGGCGACCGCACAGCAGAAACCTATTAATGACGGGTAAATGTCAATTACATTCGGACCCACCTGGTCCCTCTATGGGTCGTGTGGAAGGTAACCACATGAACTGTTTTCTGAAGTGTCCAGCCCATCGCTCACGATGGCGATTCAACGAGTGAATTGCTGTTTCATCTTCCCCACATATTGTTTCACTGACATGTGCCTTCTTTTGGCCGGTTGATCGAATCAGGTGAAGTAGGGCGCAGCTATTGCTTGCAGCGAAAGCCTTCCCTATCTCCTGAGCCCTCGAAATCCACCAGATTTCTCCGACATTATTCAATTTTCTGATTATCCGGTGTTAGCGGGATCTGCGTGTGCTACCACAGTCACCAGTTGCTGGTATGGGTTTTCTGGACGCAATAATATCTGCTAACCACGACGATGTCCAGTGTTCAATTAGAGTCGGATGGCCCGGACAAGCAGTTCTTAAAGCCGGGAGCATTACTTCCTTAGTTCGCCTCCATCCAGCCTTCAAACACTCTTCACCAATTACCTCCAACGGCTTTCTAGACAGATCAGCTCGATACTCTTCAGCTACCGAATCTTGTCGTAGTTGATGAATGTAGCTACTCTCCGTTGGTACACGCAATGCTGGCGGAAAGCGAAGTGCTGGCCGGGTCCGCACGATGGCGTGACCAGAGTCAAGTTGCGTACACCAGAATTAACGACAATGCTTAACTGAGACTCTCCGTCGTTAACTGATAGCCACATGGTCTAATTGAGTCCACAACTGTCTTGTGGTAGGTGGTCTCCAAGTAACTCGATGTGAGCGTTTGTGTTGAAAGTTCGTACTGGCTAGGGGCAAACGATGGTCAGCACACAACTGAAACAGTCTCCCCCCCATTATCCGTGCTTTGAGCATAGACACCAAATCTACCGCTCACTTGTGCTCCTGGATTCATTCGTTTACTTTTGGTATTCATATCACCTCCCATAATGACCACATCCATCCATCCAGATTCGTCGTTCTCAGTCTCAGAACTGGCACTTAGTGATGCGACAAATGACCAGCGTTTACTCCGTCTACTTGCAATGATCTTATAGAGCGAGACAGCCGCACAAGGCAAAGAATCCTGCTTACTAGGATCCAGTCCAGTGAGGCGCTTTTAGCCTTGGGGGAGTGTGCAACCTCCATGCCGGACAAACTACGAACTTTTGCGTTGGGACAGCTGGATACCCGAGAGGTGAGATGTGAAACATCTCGGCTGATCTAATGGGTTTGAGGGGGACATCCGAAGTAAGGTCTTGTATGGATATTTCGGAGACACAACATGTATCAGTAGAGAGGGGAAGCAAGGTGTGGGCGAGACATGCTCTGAAGGTAGGCATACTACGACAGCATGGCCACCGTACTTTGCAATGTCGTTGATTTCTACCACTCCGGTGGAAATTCTATTCACATTTCAACCTGGGGCGTTCGATGACCTTGAGATCTGACTCATTTATGCAAACAGCTTCCGGCAACGTATAACTGGGACACGCAACATAACCACACCTATACATGTATAATCCTGCACTTTTAAAACGCTCATTTTCCACGGCAACATTCTCGCTTTTCTTTAAGCGATGGTTTGTGAATGCCGAGCTGCAAAACAGCAATTATTCCAGGGCTGTTAGATTGTGAGAGCTATTGTCCAAAACTTTTTTCTTTTTTGCTGCTCCCCTTCGTCAAAACTCGGAACTGTAAAATTCCTCACATATGTGCAATCTAAAGAATAATATAGGAACTAGACTTTACACTACGACACTTGGCAGCGTTGATCAAGCTTCAACTTGACTCGGTAGTGTCCAGTCAAACTTAATAAAGCTCTTTGCTCCACGGAGAGCATCATCTAGACGGTGTTCATTAGCTTCACTCTATAGAAATCTAAATCCAGGTCTATCGAAATGATTCACGGATTCAGGGATTGATTCATGGAATTCGGGCTTCTCATGTCTGATTCGTTGGATCACTCTTTCGGCTCCCGATCTCCTGAAGGGCACGAGCACAGCTTTACGCGCTGATATTAGGCTTGCCCTTCGGTGGCCCAAATAAAAACGTCCAAAATGCTCTAATCTGGACCGTAAATCCCGCTTGACCAAATGTCGGAGAAAGATTGTTCCATGCACCGTCTTCCTGAAACGAGATAATGTTTGAATAAAAGTGTTTGCTCTGTGCTTGAAAGTCTTTTCACTTTGACCTCACCGCAAATCGACCACGCCAACGGTGGAAGGCTTCGTGATATACCCTGATAGAAAAGACGCAAACAAGTATTTGACCCTCTCTCAGAACTCGACCTTAGTTAAAAGAGCTCAAAGGCCCATAGACGCGTTTCATGCTCAACGAATTTAAGACCTGAAACCATTTTCTATGTGACCATCGTTTGTCCTTAGTGAACGAATTTGTTGGCGTATTCGAGAAGCTGTCTAACGTGGGCGCCACAGGGCACATAAAACTCTGTCTAAGAAGTGCCGAATCATTCACGGAACAGTGAATTCCTTTTGAGATAATTTCTCATGGTGGATTGCGAAGGACAAACCCTTCTGAAGGCCTATTTTATTAGTGTTTGTCGGCTAAGTCTCACCATGCATAGCAAATAAACGAACACACTTTTCATCATTACAGGAAATTACCAGTCCAGTGACCGTCGCCTCGCGGCGTCGCCGAAGGCGTTGGAACTCAAAGATTTCAGGTCATCCGAAAAATTTGACATGGTGATGGATGCCCATCTGGAAGTAGTGGAGAGTTGAGAAGGAGAGAGAATATTACAGAAGAGTGGGTTGAGCCGACCTTCTCTCAGAAATCCGATTTCAACTAGCTTTACTCACATTAGATGTCAGAACCGAGGTTTTTGCACGCACTTTCCCGGAGAGGACGCGGACACTGATCGGCACAATCCAATTTGCAACGGGTCTGTCGGTGTTAGTATCTGTCTATCCATCCATCTATCGATCTATCTACCCACTTACTTACCTGTCTGTCTGTCTATCTATCTATCTATCTATCTATCTATCTATCTATCTATCTATCTATCTCTGTCTGTCTGTCTGTCTGTCTGTCTGTCTGCCTGTCTGTCTGTCTATCTCTTTCTTTCTACCCATTTTTTCACTTGCGCCTTTCAGGTGAACGACAGCCGCTGAACGACAAGAAGGAAAACCGACCAGGAAACTTGGGCAAATCCTCGATCCTGTTTATCAATCCGTGAATCCGTGAGCCGAATTCCGTCCAATCAGGGTCTAACCGAATCTAGGCCAATTGAAGTTGTGCTTGTGCTCCGGGTCCCCACTTCCTGTCAGAACCAGGATCGGCACCAGAATCGGATTTATTAAGAAAAAAGTATTCCTTAGATTATAGAAATAATGAACTCTTTGTAGCACAAAAGTTGATAACCCCATGTATGTCTCTGATCCAGCTGTCATTTAGTTTGTGCAGACAGAGGGACCATAAACAAATTTCTCCACAGTAAAATACATAAAAAAAGACTTCAACCGGTATTTGAATTATTCGACTGTAGTTGTTGTATGCGGCATTTTATTACAGATTAGCAAGTTTCTGCGCACAAGACTAGACATGCCTATTAGCCCCATTAGCGCACCGTGCAAGGTGTTGGACCGCATTCTGATGCGGACCATCCTAGATCGCCTCACTGTCAACAACTTGATATCCCCAGTTCAACTTGGATTCATCCCGAACCGTTCGTGTGTGAACAGCGTGCTCGTATTTATGGACAGCTTAACCTAAGCTAAGGATGCAGTATTTTTCGACTTCTCAAGAGCATTCGGATGCAGTGTCACACGTCCTGCTCTTCCACAAACTCGAGGCTTATGTGATTCAAGGAAAAATTATACGCTGAATTAAGGCGTTCCTATCAGACGGAATATTCCTGGGAAAAGTACGCTCGATCTACTCTCCGGCGTCAGTCTCCATTGGAGTTCCTCAATGTTCTGTTTTGGGACCACTTCTGTTTCTGATCTACGTCAACGACCTTCCAGACGTCCTTCCAATGGAATGTCTGCTTTTTTCAGACTCGAAACCCTAAAGATCGAACGCTAGTGCCTTCCAAATGGATGTAGACGCTGGAAAGCAGTGGTCGTTGGACTGGCACCTTCCTCTGAATGACGACAAATGCCTCCATATGTCATTAGGAAGGGATAGATGCCAAACTGCCTCTCTTCAAACATGTACTTCTCACTGCGCTCGGTTCAAATGGCATTCACCGTTCTACGGATGATTCGGCACATCTTCATCTGTATTACTCGCTTCTGGAGTATGCCAACCAAGTTGTCTACTCAGGATGCGTGAAGGACGTAAGCCTCATTGAGCGCGTCCAATGAGCTACTGCTGAAATGGTTGCCGACCTTCAATTTGTGGACTATGGAACGCGTCTCGTGGTGCTTGATCTCTTTCTCCTGGAGTATCTTCGATTTCGAGGAGACTTACTACCTACTTTTCCCCTGTTTAAACAAGGTTTGGCTAACGGGTTTTTCAACGTTGATCCAGCCAGCACATGGCGAGGACGTGATTAGAAGGTTTTCAAGCTCAGAGCGCACACCTAGATTAGGCGAAAATTTTCTAGCTTTGGGTAGTTGCTGCATGGAATAACCTTCCTCCGACTGATGTCCACGCTACGTCTAGTACCCAGTTCAATGCACTAATAGACGCTTTTTTATGTGGATCCTCGCGGTAGCAAGCCTATTACCCCGTGCTGAAATCTTACAGAGCAGTACTACACCCTTTTTCCGCTGTAAATTTCAGGTGCCATATGGTTTGATGGTCGTTTACTATAAGATTCGAAATTTTCTCACGACGAAATGAGACAACACAAAGCATGAAAGTTCCGTCAACACCGTACTCACACAAATTTCCAAGCAATTCGTGATGGTCTACTCAATCTGTCCCAATCACATCTACTTTTCCATCGTTCATAGGCTCCACCCAGTTATGGCGGGAGGCCAGTAGATTCCTAACGCATGAAATTCTTGGGAGAATCCCACGCTAAGTAGAACTGCTCTTTAGGTTATCAGTGGGTCAGTAAGCTTGCCAGAGCGTGGATTCGCGTAAAAAGCGTCCGATAGTGCTTTGAACTGGGTACTAGCTAGAGTGTGTACCCACTTTTCGGAAATCATCCCTTGAGTCCATTGATTATTCTCACTCTTGCTGTAGTACACCGTCTTCCATAAACTCGTTATAATGGATCGTGACAGAAAGACTGATGATATCCTCGTGATGGCTCGGTGGTTGGAGCGTGAATTTACTGGCCGACCTCTGCATATCGAGTTCTCCTGTCTATCTCGTTGACTTTAGGGTAGTAATCATAGTTCCTTTCCGTGACTTGTTTCCCGAGCAGGCTCCTACTCCATATCTATTGTCCAGTCGGTTGTCGAGCCAGCGAAGCCATTCATTACAATTGGAGGGTCCGTCGGTCGGAAATCTAACGTGTTGGTCCCTTAGTTCCACTTGCTGGTGCTTTCTCCTTCTTTTGGAGAGCCTAGTAATTGGTGGCGATATTCGTCTGGAAGCAGCGCATACATTTTCTGGTTTGGCCGATTCCATTTGAATGTTTCCATCTGATGTTGACGAAGCGGGATTCGACCGCTGTCTCTTGCAGCTTGAGCAGATGAAACGCAGGCTGTCCTAACATGTTCCTCATTGTTTTCATATCTCTAAACGCGGAGAGAACATTTAAGTGATTGATCACCTGCTCAGCTATAAAGATTATTAGAAATAGAAAATATAGAATTCAAGAGAACTTGGTTCAGTGGATGCGTCATCCCTCACATGCATCTTGGTGATGGGGTAGACTTTTCCAGCGCACTTCACCGAAGTATGCAACTTATTAAAAATTAACCGATGATTAACTGGGTCGAAGGCCTCTATTTGCCCGCGGATATTCACCCACTACGCAGCTAATTCCTCACGCGTGATGGATAAGGGGCCGTTAATCTTTTAACAATGAGGCGACGCGCTCAGGTGTAGGGAGGCACTCGGGTCGGTTATCGACGCAGCAGAAACGGGAATCACCGTTGCACCGGCTTCTCAATACCAGCATTCACCTTGGCTCATAAAATCTAACGGCTTCTATTACTCTACAGCTTAAGCGGCTTCTCGGTGTGTATGCCGTTGTCCCTCTGTGCACACTATTGACCCTATCTCGTCGTACTTCTTTAGAATGAGCATAGCCGTTTCAACCTGGATACTGAACATAATTCATCTTATAATTGAGAAGACAATCATGAACGTCCACACCAGTCTTACCACATTACGCTGCAAACTATCGAAGGTCATCAGTAGGACTTCTGCCCGTTTTTTCGGGCCCTAACCGAAAGACCTCAACTATTAGTAATTTGGTAATGAATTCCATACTTCCGCGATTCAACATCACCTGTTGGTCTCCACATTCATCTTTTGGTCAGATTCCATCAAAAGGGATTTCACGGATCTTAAATGTCTATTGAGCTGCGTTCGTGCGGCATGCCTAAACCGTGTATTGCTTCATACGTAGCTGCAACCGAGTCCAGTGGTAGTCGAACGTCGCTGGTCGCTGGATGTCGAATCGAGGGGATCATCTTCAATGACCGTAAGAACACACCACTCCGACTGACGTTCTTTTTAATAAACATTGAAGTTCACCTCTTGGGCTCGAGGTAGCTCAGTTGTTAAGGCGCCAATTTACGGACCGTAGGTTTGCGGTCGGAACCCAACCTCAGCATCTCGACTGCTCCTGTCTAGGCTTAGATAACCTGGCAATATCCCAACCCTCTTGCCTCCTTCCTTTACATGTCAGTTGGGCACCAAAATGGTGCTGCAACTAAAGGATTTGTCTTTTCCTAAACCTTATTTCTCTTTCTTGGAGGCTGCAATCCACCAAACGCTGCCCTGTTATTTGTTGTTGGAGTTATCACCTTAGAAGCGATGTTCAATGTATTAATACCAGAGTACTTGAAATAATTGGGCGTTTTAAGGTAGCGGTTTTTCAGAGGGAAACGAACGTGATACTGTCAGGGCAGTGATTTTAATTTTGCCGAAAAAACATTGGATGTGAGTAATCTTTCCTGTCAATTTGTTCAAATTGTTTTGTGCCACGTCCGGACAACCCTTTAGTAAAACAATATCTACATGGACGTGGTTTCTTGCATCCAGTAATTTGCAGCCCTTCAGGCTGATCTCTTTCTATTCCGAACTCGTGTGACCAATCTACTCCTTCCCCACCAACACCATCCTTTCTATTGTATGCGACTTCGCAAAAGCTCGTTCCTTAGTATTCCATGCAGTATACTTTTTCGGCATTTAAAATTCTTCGCTCATTTTTCTATACCTTGTCTCATTTCCGCGCTTCGCGTGTTTGCGCGATATGAGGTCTCCCAGTAAGTCGGTCAACTACCATTCGTTGCATGTCACCAAGCCAGCGCAGTTTGTGGAGTGTGATGAGTTCATCTTTCATGGATGAGTTAACTGACACTCCTATATCCATGGATAAATTAATCAGCTACCGCCTCGGATTGTCAACGAGCGAAATTGCGGCAGTCCTAGCCAGTGCACAACATGTCCGTGGTTTTTTACAGCTGAATGTAATGGTAATTACTGGAAACCCTTCGACGTATTGCAGCATTATTGATCTGGTTTTGCCTCCAAACTCGAGCAGTGCTACGAGGAAACCAATGATCAAGCTGAAAGTTTTCAAATGCCCCCAGTGTTCAGGTCTATGAACCACCTGCGCTAGAGATGATGCAGTCGGTCTCGGAGGTTGGCAAAAGCTGCCCTGGCTTTTTCTGTTGGAAAAGTGATCTCATCTCCCTCCAGTCCACCTAAAATTATACAACCGCCGAGGTAAACAAATTTATCTACCACGTCAATTGGCTCGTCTGCAAGCATGAGGTTTGGGTTTGATCCCACCCAGTCTTGTTGCAGCAATTTACACTTTGCAGCTGTGAAGCGCACGCCAAACAGTGCGGCAGAGTTATTCAGATTATTTAAGACTGTCTGCATTTGAAAAGGATCTGAAGCTAGGAGAGCAATATCGTCTACACACTCAACGTCTTCGTCCCGGGACCATTGCGACTCCCGAGATTTCAGAGTCAGGCAGAGAAATTGCAAACAGCATATCAATAACAAATTTAAAGGGGAAAGAGAACAGCCTTGTCTTACACCAATGAACGTGGTGAAGTTGGGCGAGAGCTTCCCGTATACTCGTATGCGCTCACAGGAGTACGTATACAATGCCCGCATAAGGAAGAGAAATTCGGAAGGGTCACCTTTAATCGCCAGACACTGCCAAAGTCGCTGACGATGGCCAGGATCGAAAGCAGCTTTCAAATCCAGGAAAATGACCATTGTGAGACGTCTGAAGTGGTGGCGCTGTTCAAGCACTTGTTCCAAGGTAAAGATATGGTAGATTAATCGTAAGCCAGGGCGAAACCGAGCTTGACTCTCACGAATCTGTCTCTCCCGATAATCCATCAGCCTACGCAGAATCGCTCCACTGTAACACCCTTCCAGTGCCTAGCTGCCCTTCCAGTGCCTGCCATGCCACCAGAAGGAAGCACGAGGGCTTGGATACTGCCAGTTTGCCAAAGCCTAGACAGGGCGAGTCGAGAGGCAGGCAGGATCGCCTCACTGTCAACAACTTGATATCCCCAGTTCAACTTGGATTCATCCCGAACCGTTCGTGTGTGAACAGCGTGCTCGTATTTATGGACAGCTTAACCTAAGCTAAGGATGCAGTATTTTTCGACTTCTCAAGAGCATTCGGATGCAGTGTCACACGTCCTGCTCTTCCACAAACTCGAGGCTTATGTGATTCAAGGAAAAATTATACGCTGAATTAAGGCGTTCCTATCAGACGGAATATTCCTGGGAAAAGTACGCTCGATCTACTCTCCGGCGTCAGTCTCCATTGGAGTTCCTCAATGTTCTGTTTTGGGACCACTTCTGTTTCTGATCTACGTCAACGACCTTCCAGACGTCCTTCCAACTCTGTGTCTGCTTTTTTCAGACTCGAAACCCTAAAGATCGAACGCTAGTGCCTTCCAAATGGATGTAGACGCTGGAAAGCAGTGGTCGTTGGACTGGCACCTTCCTCTGAATGACGACAAATGCCTCCATATGTCATTAGGAAGGGATAGATGCCAAACTGCCTCTCTTCAAACATGTACTTCTCACTGCGCTCGGTTCAAATGGCATTCACCGTTCTACGGATGATTCGGCACATCTTCATCTGTATTACTCGCTTCTGGAGTATGCCAACCAAGTTGTCTACTCAGGATGCGTGAAGGACGTAAGCCTCATTGAGCGCGTCCAATGAGCTACTGCTGAAATGGTTGCCGACCTTCAATTTGTGGACTATGGAACGCGTCTCGTGGTGCTTGATCTCTTTCTCCTGGAGTATCTTCGATTTCGAGGAGACTTACTACCTACTTTTCCCCTGTTTAAACAAGGTTTGGCTAACGGGTTTTTCAACGTTGATCCAGCCAGCACATGGCGAGGACGTGATTAGAAGGTTTTCAAGCTCAGAGCGCACACCTAGATTAGGCGAAAATTTTCTAGCTTTGGGTAGTTGCTGCATGGAATAACCTTCCTCCGACTGATGTCCACGCTACGTCTAGTACCCAGTTCAATGCACTAATAGACGCTTTTTTATGTGGATCCTCGCGGTAGCAAGCCTATTACCCCGTGCTGAAATCTTACAGAGCAGTACTACACCCTTTTTCCGCTGTAAATTTCAGGTGCCATATGGTTTGATGGTCGTTTACTATAAGATTCGAAATTTTCTCACGACGAAATGAGACAACACAAAGCATGAAAGTTCCGTCAACACCGTACTCACACAAATTTCCAAGCAATTCGTGATGGTCTACTCAATCTGTCCCAATCACATCTACTTTTCCATCGTTCATAGGCTCCACCCAGTTATGGCGGGAGGCCAGTAGATTCCTAACGCATGAAATTCTTGGGAGAATCCCACGCTAAGTAGAACTGCTCTTTAGGTTATCAGTGGGTCAGTAAGCTTGCCAGAGCGTGGATTCGCGTAAAAAGCGTCCGATAGTGCTTTGAACTGGGTACTAGCTAGAGTGTGTACCCACTTTTCGGAAATCATCCCTTGAGTCCATTGATTATTCTCACTCTTGCTGTAGTACACCGTCTTCCATAAACTCGTTATAATGGATCGTGACAGAAAGACTGATGATATCCTCGTGATGGCTCGGTGGTTGGAGCGTGAATTTACTGGCCGACCTCTGCATATCGAGTTCTCCTGTCTATCTCGTTGACTTTAGGGTAGTAATCATAGTTCCTTTCCGTGACTTGTTTCCCGAGCAGGCTCCTACTCCATATCTATTGTCCAGTCGGTTGTCGAGCCAGCGAAGCCATTCATTACAATTGGAGGGTCCGTCGGTCGGAAATCTAACGTGTTGGTCCCTTAGTTCCACTTGCTGGTGCTTTCTCCTTCTTTTGGAGAGCCTAGTAATTGGTGGCGATATTCGTCTGGAAGCAGCGCATACATTTTCTGGTTTGGCCGATTCCATTTGAATGTTTCCATCTGATGTTGACGAAGCGGGATTCGACCGCTGTCTCTTGCAGCTTGAGCAGATGAAACGCAGGCTGTCCTAACATGTTCCTCATTGTTTTCATATCTCTAAACGCGGAGAGAACATTTAAGTGATTGATCACCTGCTCAGCTATAAAGATTATTAGAAATAGAAAATATAGAATTCAAGAGAACTTGGTTCAGTGGATGCGTCATCCCTCACATGCATCTTGGTGATGGGGTAGACTTTTCCAGCGCACTTCACCGAAGTATGCAACTTATTAAAAATTAACCGATGATTAACTGGGTCGAAGGCCTCTATTTGCCCGCGGATATTCACCCACTACGCAGCTAATTCCTCACGCGTGATGGATAAGGGGCCGTTAATCTGTTAACAATGAGGCGACGCGCTCAGGTGTAGGGAGGCACTCGGGTCGGTTATCGACGCAGCAGAAACGGGAATCACCGTTGCACCGGCTTCTCAATACCAGCATTCACCTTGGCTCATAAAATCTAACGGCTTCTATTACTCTACAGCTTAAGCGGCTTCTCGGTGTGTATGCCGTTGTCCCTCTGTGCACACTATTGACCCTATCTCGTCGTACTTCTTTAGAATGAGCATAGCCGTTTCAACCTGGATACTGAACATAATTCATCTTATAATTGAGAAGACAATCATGAACGTCCACACCAGTCTTACCACATTACGCTGCAAACTATCGAAGGTCATCAGTAGGACTTCTGCCCGTTTTTTCGGGCCCTAACCGAAAGACCTCAACTATTAGTAATTTGGTAATGAATTCCATACTTCCGCGATTCAACATCACCTGTTGGTCTCCACATTCATCTTTTGGTCAGATTCCATCAAAAGGGATTTCACGGATCTTAAATGTCTATTGAGCTGCGTTCGTGCGGCATGCCTAAACCGTGTATTGCTTCATACGTAGCTGCAACCGAGTCCAGTGGTAGTCGAACGTCGCTGGTCGCTGGATGTCGAATCGAGGGGATCATCTTCAATGACCGTAAGAACACACCACTCCGACTGACGTTCTTTTTAATAAACATTGAAGTTCACCTCTTGGGCTCGAGGTAGCTCAGTTGTTAAGGCGCCAATTTACGGACCGTAGGTTTGCGGTCGGAACCCAACCTCAGCATCTCGACTGCTCCTGTCTAGGCTTAGATAACCTGGCAATATCCCAACCCTCTTGCCTCCTTCCTTTACATGTCAGTTGGGCACCAAAATGGTGCTGCAACTAAAGGATTTGTCTTTTCCTAAACCTTATTTCTCTTTCTTGGAGGCTGCAATCCACCAAACGCTGCCCTGTTATTTGTTGTTGGAGTTATCACCTTAGAAGCGATGTTCAATGTATTAATACCAGAGTACTTGAAATAATTGGGCGTTTTAAGGTAGCGGTTTTTCAGAGGGAAACGAACGTGATACTGTCAGGGCAGTGATTTTAATTTTGCCGAAAAAACATTGGATGTGAGTAATCTTTCCTGTCAATTTGTTCAAATTGTTTTGTGCCACGTCCGGACAACCCTTTAGTAAAACAATATCTACATGGACGTGGTTTCTTGCATCCAGTAATTTGCAGCCCTTCAGGCTGATCTCTTTCTATTCCGAACTCGTGTGACCAATCTACTCCTTCCCCACCAACACCATCCTTTCTATTGTATGCGACTTCGCAAAAGCTCGTTCCTTAGTATTCCATGCAGTATACTTTTTCGGCATTTAAAATTCTTCGCTCATTTTTCTATACCTTGTCTCATTTCCGCGCTTCGCGTGTTTGCGCGATATGAGGTCTCCCAGTAAGTCGGTCAACTACCATTCGTTGCATGTCACCAAGCCAGCGCAGTTTGTGGAGTGTGATGAGTTCATCTTTCATGGATGAGTTAACTGACACTCCTATATCCATGGATAAATTAATCAGCTACCGCCTCGGATTGTCAACGAGCGAAATTGCGGCAGTCCTAGCCAGTGCACAACATGTCCGTGGTTTTTTACAGCTGAAAGTTATGGTAATTACTGGAAACCCTTCGACGTATTGCAGCATTATTGATCTGGTTTTGCCTCCAAACTCGAGCAGTGCTACGAGGAAACCAATGATCAAGCTGAAAGTTTTCAAATGCCCCCAGTGTTCAGGTCTATGAACCACCTGCGCTAGAGATGATGCAGTCGGTCTCGGAGGTTGGCAAAAGCTGCCCTGGCTTTTTCTGTTGGAAAAGTGATCTCATCTCCCTCCAGTCCACCTAAAATTATACAACCGCCGAGGTAAACAAATTTATCTACCACGTCAATTGGCTCGTCTGCAAGCATGAGGTTTGGGTTTGATCCCACCCAGTCTTGTTGCAGCAATTTACACTTTGCAGCTGTGAAGCGCACGCCAAACAGTGCGGCAGAGTTATTCAGATTATTTAAGACTGTCTGCATTTGAAAAGGATCTGAAGCTAGGAGAGCAATATCGTCTACACACTCAACGTCTTCGTCCCGGGACCATTGCGACTCCCGAGATTTCAGAGTCAGGCAGAGAAATTGCAAACAGCATATCAATAACAAATTTAAAGGGGAAAGAGAACAGCCTTGTCTTACACCAATGAACGTGGTGAAGTTGGGCGAGAGCTTTCCGTATACTCGTATGCGCTCACAGGAGTACGTATACAATGCCCGCATAAGGAAGAGAAATTCGGAAGGGTCACCTTTAATCGCCAGACACTGCCAAAGTCGCTGACGATGGCCAGGATCGAAAGCAGCTTTCAAATCCAGGAAAATGACCATTGTGAGACGTCTGAAGTGGTGGCGCTGTTCAAGCACTTGTTCCAAGGTAAAGATATGGTAGATTAATCGTAAGCCAGGGCGAAACCGAGCTTGACTCTCACGAATCTGTCTCTCCCGATAATCCATCAGCCTACGCAGAATCGCTCCACTGTAACACCCTTCCAGTGCCTAGCTGCCATGCCACCAGAAGGAAGCACGAGGGCTTGGATACTGCCAGTTTGCCAAAGCCTAGACAGGGCGAGTCGAGAGGCAGAGGTCGCGTTCGAACCACGGACCTTCCGGTCAATAAATTCGCACTCTAACCACTTGAGCACCCAACGCCCCACCTACGCAGAATTATCACAGTGAACACCTTGGATGCATCAGACAAGAGCCTGTACCACAGTGGTTTTCGCATGACGTTCTTGTGCCTTTTTTGAAAACTGGGGTGACGGTCGAGGAGCTTTATTCGGCTGGTTTTCTCTTTCGTCCCAAATCTTCTGCAGTATGGTCGTCAGACTGTTCACCAGAGCTCCGTCACCTTTGAAGCGTGTGAGTTACAGGTCCTCCACATTAAGCGCCTTGTCATGCTTGAGGATTGATATCTCACGCAGGGTTTCTGTTGATGATGATGGGCTGGTGTCAATATTCTATTCAAGTCTGATGGGTTCTTGAAAAGTTATGTTGAAGTTTTCAGCCCATCGCTCACGATGGCGATTCAACGTTCAAGTCTGGTTCTTGAAAAGTTATGTTGAAGTTTTCAGCCCATCGCTCACGATGGCGATTCAACGAGTGAATTGCTGTTTCATCTTCCTTCCCTATTGTTTCACTGACATGTGCCTTCTTTTGGCCGGTTGATCGAATCAGGTGAAGTAGGGCGCAGCTATTGCTTGCAGCGAAAGCCTTCCCTATCTCCTGAGCCCTCGAAATCCACCAGATTTCTCCGACATTATTCAATTTTCTGATTATCCGGTGTTAGCGGGATCTGCGTGTGCTACCACAGTCACCAGTTGCTGGTATGGGTTTTCTGGACGCAATAATATCTGCTAACCACGACGATGTCCAGTGTTCAATTAGAGTCGGATGGCCCGGACAAGCAGTTCTTAAAGCCGGGAGCATTACTTCCTTAGTTCGCCTCCATCCAGCCTTCAAACACTCTTCACCAATTACCTCCAACGGCTTTCTAGACAGATCAGCTCGATACTCTTCAGCTACCGAATCTTGTCGTAGTTGATGAATGTAGCTACTCTCCGTTGGTACACGCAATGCTGGCGGAAAGCGAAGTGCTGGCCGGGTCCGCACGATGGCGTGACCAGAGTCAAGTTGCGTACACCAGAATTAACGACAATGCTTAACTGAGACTCTCCGTCGTTAACTGATAGCCACATGGTCTAATTGAGTCCACAACTGTCTTGTGGTAGGTGGTCTCCAAGTAACTCGATGTGAGCGTTTGTGTTGAAAGTTCGTACTGGCTAGGGGCAAACGATGGTCAGCACACAACTGAAACAGTCTCCCCCCCATTATCCGTGCTTTGAGCATAGACACCAAATCTACCGCCTTCTTGTGCTTGTTCCATACTTATTCGTCCAACTTGGGAATCCAAATCAACCGGTGGGATTACTATCTGTCTTTCTTGCTTACCGAAGCAGTCGCGACTGAGCTTGATAAAACCTATCCTCAGTCTCAGAAATGCAGTCTGTGGGGACGTATGCGCACATGCCTAACGCTCACAAATCACCTAGCAACTGAGATGCTGGCAGATTTAGAATTCAGACGAATGTATCAGATTCGTTTTCTGGATTCGCTTCCAACCACCCAGCCGTGAGACATGAATTCATGTTAGAACTAGATCACAGTACTGGGATCTTTGCCTCTTGCACGTTGCCACCAGGCCAGATGGCCCAGTGGTTAGAGGGCGAATTTATTGACCGTAAGGTCCGTGGTTCGAATATGACCTCCGCCTCTCGACTCCCCCCTGTCTAGGCTTTGGCAAACTGGCAGTATCCCAGCCCTCTTGCTTCCTCCTGGTGGCATGGCAGCTAGACACCGAAAGGATGTTACAGCTGAACGATTACTTATTTTTTGCGGAACCAACTCGGGCGCTGGATATCGGACGAAACAGTGGCACTGCATGGATGTTGGAGAAGTATCCCTGCCAGTCCTGAAAATAATTTCGCCCGACGAATTACCATACCTTAAATGAAGGTGATCGTACTCGCCGACTGTGAAGTCTGGTGGACTCGTAAACCTAAAGAATTTGAATAGGCTCAGAAAGTCGGAAGTGTCCGAAGGTTATTTCGGTTTATCCGGTCCCCGGAAAGTACCTGTGAGCGAAACCATCAAGCATCAGAGTGGGGCGACCATCTTGAATAAAAAAGAACGCACAGCCTGGTGGGCCGAATGCTTCGAACAGCAGTTCTCGTGGTCACAGCTGACGCAGAACCCTGGATTGTGGACATGGAAGCCTCTACAGCCTCGGAGGTTTGTGTGCATATGTTCTCTCGAGCGCCATCGAGCTTTTGGACCTTACCTCCCACCCATACTGTTCAACGATCAGGGTGAAGTCCTCAGTCTGCCCTTATCCGATCTGTTTGTCTGCATCCGGGACAAAGAGCTCGTCGCAGACACTCGGAGGAAGTCAATGATAGTGCCCATCTTCAAGAAGGGAGCTCATGGTGAATGTGACAACCACGGGGCTATCTGCTTCATCTTCATTGTAACGAGATTTCTGGCATCACTTGTGCTTCACCGCCTTATGGTGTCTCGTGAAACATTCACTCGAGAGCAGCAAGCAGGTTTCTGGCCTGGTTGGGGTTGCGTTGTTTAAATCTTCACACTCCGTCAGATGCCAAGACAACGCTATACATATAAACGCTCAACAATTTTAGCATTCTTTGATTTTCAAGGCGCATCCAACTCGGTTTATCTGTGTGTTATCCTTGACACGCGTGCCCATCAAGGAGTGCGACGGCAGTTTGTGAACATTGTGAATTCTCTGTATCCTCAGACTTCCGAACGTGTGCCAGCATACGGAGAGCTCTCCAGAAGCTTCTGTACACAAATCGGCGTCCGTCATAGATACCCACTCTCTCCATTCCTATTTAATTTTTTGGTCTAATAGTTAATGAAATGAAAGCTGGAAGATCTTCAAAACCCCGGTGTTCAACTAACCTCTGGCGAAAACCTTGCCGATCTGAAATATGCAGACGATATCGTTTTCGTCTTCAAAGGGGAGAAGAAGGCTCAGGTGCTTTTGGATCAGCTGACCAATATGATCCCGTCCTTTGGTATGCACTTTACACCAGCAAAGTGTGAGGCCTGTACATGCAGTCCAAGGAGAGACACTTGAAGGTTTGGGGCACTTTACGTATACTGGAAGTTGTATTAGTCCTGATTGTAGTGACAGATGAGATCAACTCATGAATCAGTAACGCTCGCCTCGTGTTTGCGAATCTGAATCACTTATGGCGTCAAGGCGGTATATCCCTAATTCCCAAAGGACGTGTGTTTCAGGCTACAGTAAGAGTGTAACGGTGTATATTACTGGAGGAGTATGCGAGTGGTCTATAATCTGGTGTCCAAGCTCCGCCCCCGCGTCCGATGGAAAGTGAACTTTATTACGGAAATTGTGGAACCGCTTTGCAGTGTTTGCTTGTTATTGTGTAATAGTTATTGAATGTTCTGAAAAATTTAAAAGGACGCGTGTGAATGTTCAGTTTTTAACAACTGTGTGCATATGGAGTGTTTACTTTCGTGTCTTTCATGTCTTTCCAGGCTCGTAACTACTTAGTTCGTGTTTGGTAATGAATAACTTCGCAGCAAAGGGCTTTCCTGCACTCATGGGTTGTTTTGCTGCATGACCGTGAGACTTGGCCTGTTCAGGCAGTGGAACTGAGACGTCCTCAGGTGTTCGACAACTGTTGTTCAGAACCATTGTTCGTGTGGGTGAGTGCCTTCAAATTCGTAAAGAGACAGTTGGAAAGCTAGTTTTCGGTTGTGCGACGGGTAATTCCACTAGAGAAGCTTTGTTGGTCAGGCCATGTATTGCGTATGCTGAGCCATCACTTACTGATAGGGTTGCTGTTTTCCGTGTCCAATTCAAAGTGACGAAGCAGAGTCTCGGTCAACCCTTGACCTGATAGAGGAGTATTAAAGAGATTACGAAAGTTTGGGTGCTCTCAGTGAAACTCGCATCCCGGGATAGGGACCGCCAGATCTCCACCGCTCCTGGTCTGAGAACCTGCAAGAAATGGCTGCTAATCGACGTCGGTCCCGATAATCCATCAGCCTACGCAGAATCGCTCCACTGTAACACCCTTCCAGTGCCTAGCTGCCATGCCACCAGAAGGAAGCACGAGGGCTTGGATACTGCCAGTTTGCCAAAGCCTAGACAGGGCGAGTCGAGAGGCAGAGGTCGCGTTCGAACCACGGACCTTCCGGTCAATAAATTCGCACTCTAACCACTTGAGCACCCAACGCCCCACCTACGCAGAATTATCACAGTGAACACCTTGGATGCATCAGACAAGAGCCTGTACCACAGTGGTTTTCGCATGACGTTCTTGTGCCTTTTTTGAAAACTGGGGTGACGGTCGAGGAGCTTTATTCGGCTGGTTTTCTCTTTCGTCCCAAATCTTCTGCAGTATGGTCGTCAGACTGTTCACCAGAGCTCCGTCACCTTTGAAGCGTGTGAGTTACAGGTCCTCCACATTAAGCGCCTTGTCATGCTTGAGGATTGATATCTCACGCAGGGTTTCTGTTGATGATGATGGGCTGGTGTCAATATTCTGTTCAAGTCTGATGGGTTCTTGAAAAGTTATGTTGAAGTTTTCAGCCCATCGCTCACGATGGCGATTCAACGAGTGAATTGCTGTTTCATCTTCCCCACATATTGTTTCACTGACATGTGCCTTCTTTTGGCCGGTTGATCGAATCAGGTGAAGTAGGGCGCAGCTATTGCTTGCAGCGAAAGCCTTCCCTATCTCCTGAGCCCTCGAAATCCACCAGATTTCTCCGACATTATTCAATTTTCTGATTATCCGGTGTTAGCGGGATCTGCGTGTGCTACCACAGTCACCAGTTGCTGGTATGGGTTTTCTGGACGCAATAATATCTGCTAACCACGACGATGTCCAGTGTTCAATTAGAGTCGGATGGCCCGGACAAGCAGTTCTTAAAGCCGGGAGCATTACTTCCTTAGTTCGCCTCCATCCAGCCTTCAAACACTCTTCACCAATTACCTCCAACGGCTTTCTAGACAGATCAGCTCGATACTCTTCAGCTACCGAATCTTGTCGTAGTTGATGAATGTAGCTACTCTCCGTTGGTACACGCAATGCTGGCGGAAAGCGAAGTGCTGGCCGGGTCCGCACGATGGCGTGATCAGAGTCAAGTTGCGTACACCAGAATTAACGACAATGCTTAACTGAGACTCTCCGTCGTTAACTGATAGCCACATGGTCTAATTGAGTCCACAACTGTCTTGTGGTAGGTGGTCTCCAAGTAACTCGATGTGAGCGTTTGTGTTGAAAGTTCGTACTGGCTAGGGGCAAACGATGGTCAGCACACAACTGAAACAGTCTCCCCCCCCCATTATCCGTGCTTTGAGCATAGACACCAAATCTACCGCCTTCTTGTGCTTGTTCCATACTTATTCGTCCAACTTGGGAATCCAAATCAACCGGTGGGATTACTATCTGTCTTTCTTGCTTACCGAAGCAGTCGCGACTGAGCTTGATAAAACCTATCCTCAGTCTCAGAAATGCAGTCTGTGGGGACGTATGCGCACATGCCTAACGCTCACAAATCACCTAGCAACTGAGATGCTGGCAGATTTAGAATTCAGACGAATGTATCAGATTCGTTTTCTGGATTCGCTTCCAACCACCCAGCCGTGAGACATGAATTCATGTTAGAACTAGATCACAGTACTGGGATCTTTGCCTCTTGCACGTTGCCACCAGGCCAGATGGCCCAGTGGTTAGAGGGCGAATTTATTGACCGTAAGGTCCGTGGTTCGAATATGACCTCCGCCTCTCGACTCCCCCCCTGTCTAGGCTTTGGCAAACTGGCAGTATCCCAGCCCTCTTGCTTCCTCCTGGTGGCATGGCAGCTAGACACCGAAAGGATGTTACAGCTGAACGATTACTTATTTTTTGCGGAACCAACTCGGGCGCTGGATATCGGACGAAACAGTGGCACTGCATGGATGTTGGAGAAGTATCCCTGCCAGTCCTGAAAATAATTTCGCCCGACGAATTACCATACCTTAAATGAAGGTGATCGTACTCGCCGACTGTGAAGTCTGGTGGACTCGTAAACCTAAAGAATTTGAATAGGCTCAGAAAGTCGGAAGTGTCCGAAGGTTATTTCGGTTTATCCGGTCCCCGGAAAGTACCTGTGAGCGAAACCATCAAGCATCAGAGTGGGGCGACCATCTTGAATAAAAAAGAACGCACAGCCTGGTGGGCCGAATGCTTCGAACAGCAGTTCTCGTGATCACAGCTGACGCAGAACCCTGGATTGTGGACATGGAAGCCTCTACAGCCTCGGAGGTTTGTGTGCATATGTTCTCTCGAGCGCCATCGAGCTTTTGGACCTTACCTCCCACCCATACTGTTCAACGATCAGGGTGAAGTCCTCAGTCTGCCCTTATCCGATCTGTTTGTCTGCATCTGGGACAAAGAGCTCGTCGCAGACACTCGGAGGAAGTCAATGATAGTGCCCATCTTCAAGAAGGGAGCTCATGGTGAATGTGACAACCACGGGGCTATCTGCTTCATCTTCATTGTAACGAGATTTCTGGCATCACTTGTGCTTCACCGCCTTATGGTGTCTCGTGAAACATTCACTCGAGAGCAGCAAGCAGGTTTCTGGCCTGGTTGGGGTTGCGTTGTTTAAATCTTCACACTCCGTCAGATGCCAAGACAACGCTATACATATAAACGCTCAACAATTTTAGCATTCTTTGATTTTCAAGGCGCATCCAACTCGGTTTATCTGTGCCAAGACAACCCAAAAATATAAACGCTCAACAATTTTAGCATTCTTTGATTTTCAAGGCGCATCCAACTCGGTTTATCTGTGTGTTATCCTTGACACGCGTGCCCATCAAGGAGTGCGACGGCAGTTTGTGAACATTGTGAATTCTCTGTATCCTCAGACTTCCGAACGTGTGCCAGCATACGGAGAGCTCTCCAGAAGCTTCTGTACACAAATCGGCGTCCGTCATAGATACCCACTCTCTCCATTCCTATTTAATTTTTTGGTCTAATAGTTAATGAAATGAAAGCTGGAAGATCTTCAAAACCCCGGTGTTCAACTAACCTCTGGCGAAAACCTTGCCGATCTGAAATATGCAGACGATATCGTTTTCGTCTTCAAAGGGGAGAAGAAGGCTCAGGTGCTTTTGGATCAGCTGACCAATATGATCCCGTCCTTTGGTATGCACTTTACACCAGCAAAGTGTGAGGCCTGTACATGCAGTCCAAGGAGAGACACTTGAAGGTTTGGGGCACTTTACGTATACTGGAAGTTGTATTAGTCCTGATTGTAGTGACAGATGAGATCAACTCATGAATCAGTAACGCTCGCCTCGTGTTTGCGAATCTGAATCACTTATGGCGTCAAGGCGGTATATCCCTAATTCCCAAAGGACGTGTGTTTCAGGCTACAGTAAGAGTGTAACGGTGTATATTACTGGAGGAGTATGCGAGTGGTCTATAATCTGGTGTCCAAGCTCCGCCCCCGCGTCCGATGGAAAGTGAACTTTATTACGGAAATTGTGGAACCGCTTTGCAGTGTTTGCTTGTTATTGTGTAATAGTTATTGAATGTTCTGAAAAATTTAAAAGGACGCGTGTGAATGTTCAGTTTTTAACAACTGTGTGCATATGGAGTGTTTACTTTCGTGTCTTTCATGTCTTTCCAGGCTCGTAACTACTTAGTTCGTGTTTGGTAATGAATAACTTCGCAGCAAAGGGCTTTCCTGCACTCATGGGTTGTTTTGCTGCATGACCGTGAGACTTGGCCTGTTCAGGCAGTGGAACTGAGACGTCCTCAGGTGTTCGACAACTGTTGTTCAGAACCATTGTTCGTGTGGGTGAGTGCCTTCAAATTCGTAAAGAGACAGTTGGAAAGCTAGTTTTCGGTTGTGCGACGGGTAATTCCACTAGAGAAGCTTTGTTGGTCAGGCCATGTATTGCGTATGCTGAGCCATCACTTACTGATAGGGTTGCTGTTTTCCGTGTCCAATTCAAAGTGACGAAGCAGAGTCTCGGTCAACCCTTGACCTGATAGAGGAGTATTAAAGAGATTACGAAAGTTTGGGTGCTCTCAGTGAAACTCGCATCCCGGGATAGGGACCGCCAGATCTCCACCGCTCCTGGTCTGAGAACCTGCAAGAAATGGCTGCTAATCGACGTCGGTGGCATTCTTGCTGTCAGTTCCTACCCAGATTGCCTGAATGGGTGTTTAGAAGTGTAGGATTTTGGGCGGGATTTTGGCAACCTAGCACTAAGTCCCTTCCCTGCCCACCTTTATTTTTTCTTCACAGTAGGGCTTTCAAATAAATCAGGGTTGTACGGCAGCGGAGCGTCCGTGTTAAACACTGACATTATGCTGTCGATGGTATCAGTGTTTGATCTGGTGCTTGATCACATTGGATCCACAAAATGAGACTTAAGTCAACTTTGGTCGTACTACGCCTCTGTGTAAAACATTAACATCATGTTAATCCTTCATGCTTTTCAAAAATTGTGGGATTAGGGTTTCTGTTCTCTCTTCCTCCCATTTAGTCTGCGAGCTCCGCTATTACGCAGACCTTCACACCAGTAGTTAGATAGGTATCTAGTGGGATACGCAGGTGAACGAACCTGAATATGTGTGATCCGGATAACAGATTAGATTTCAAACCATAACCCCCAGGAAAAGGTCGCCAAGTTCACCTCACGGATTTCTGTAATGTTGTCACACGACAACAACTCTGGGGTGTTAGCAGTTCGTGAAGCACTGCATTCGCAGCTACTCCTGTACAAAAGACTGTAAAATATGCTACACGGTTACCATGATATTGGTCTGGTGTTGTCAACCAATAAGTGCCTGTTCAAAAATGCTTCAACTCATTATATTTAACCCACCTGTTTTAGGTGTGTAACCGCGAATGGCACAAGAATTGGTAACATCGTATTACGTCTTCTTTCGTTTGAATGAGATACTGTTGTAAGGGGGAAAGCCCTTCGCTGCGAAGACGTTCACTAACGAACAACAACTTAACGGCTACAAACTATTGGACAGGAAGGTAAACATCTCATACACGCTATTTTTGAAAAAAAGGGAATCCTCACGCATCTTCTTGAGCTTTCGTAGATATTCATTGACTACCACGCAATTGTAAACGAACGCTGTAAAGCAGTTCCACGAGTTCCGTAATAAACCTCATGGGGCGCACCTTCCATTTGACTCGAGGCGGAGTCACGAAAGAGCCACACGCTACTCGCATGCCTCATCAGTAGTACCCGCCGTTACGCTATGTTCAATCGGTTGGTGATGTGAATGTCTTTTTCTATCGTTGGGACGTGAGTCATGGAACTCACTCATCGTTTTAGGTTTCAGACTCCTGAGATATCGCTTTTACTAACTTTAGCCACGGCGTACAGTTGTAATGGCCGCGGGTGAGGATGAGCTGGAGGTCACAGTTCGGGGGACGTTTTTCAGCTGTCCACCAACATCATTGGTCGAGCCAAACACAGGTTGGTTGAATCCCACTTCGGTTTACTTGTCTAGAAACTGTCGGGGGATCACAGGACATGCAGCTAGTCGAGGATGAGAACTCGAAGGTACACTGTGTTAATTACCAACGTGTCAAAGATTTCACACACGTAAGTTTTTTGGATCATTGGTTGTAATTTTAGTTATACCGAAACAGCATGGAGTATTTTTTGTTAGTTTTCCATACTCTTGAAAACGTGTCTTCTGCCAACCAAGCTCCTGCTCTTGGAGCAAAATTAACTCATTCCATTGTAGAATCCTTAGTAGGAGGCAACAAGGTCAAAGTGACGCTAAGGGCTAGCTGGAATCACTCTTCGTCAGCCCACATCTTAATCTTTTGCACAATTTCACGCACATGGATTCGACCCACGTTCGACCCCGAGAATGCTGTCCTGCAGCTATGTGCCGAAAGGGTGTTACAAATGAACGATTATTTATTTATATTATTGTTATCTTGTCATGCTGCACCGGTGTGACGAAAATGCAGAACATGCACAGCCGCTTTATCTCGTGTAATCCGTAACTAATTGAGATCATACTGCTTGTTAGCGTGGATTCAACTCGTCATCTGGTCTCTTCATTTTCCGCAGACTGTCCTTGGACTCAGGATATCAGATGAGATGAGATCCGGCTTAAGCGTGCTGAAGGATATGTGCGTTCGATTATTCTTGTCATGTTTGGTCCACTAACTTTGTGTTTCGGTCTGTTAGCTCGCTAAAACTATGACCCCAAGTGGCCGGTTTGACATATTTTCATCTTCTCATACTAAAAAACAAAATAAGCCACACAGTTTTTCCTGTGATAAACCCGAGACTGCGATGCTACCCTTGGCCTAGTCATTCAAACATCATGGCTTTACAACGAGGACCATCAAAGTCTACTACACCAGGGCTATTGGGACCGACTTCTAGTCTGGCCGTGAACGAAGTTCTTATGTGGTCGACAGCGGTGCAATCCATCGCACACTCAAAGTGACATGAGTTACTTTACCCCGTTATCTCGGACGGTTTTATGTAGCTGCTTTGTAGTTCCTTCTCATGAGCCACCACAGCATTCGCAATACCTGTAACAACACTTTTGACATTCCATTCTAGCGCGAGCATCGTAATATGATGGTCGGATTAGGTAGATGGCGCTTAATGAGTGGCTATACACATACTGCTTTTACATCCGTGAGGTGGATCTGAATGGCATCGTTTATCAGTGCAAGTACTGATCAGTGATGCAAAGATGGCGTATTACCATATGGGAACTAGTCCTAGTAATGTCATCCAACAGCGTAATCCCGATGTCTCCTCGATTGGTAGCGAAACGGCAAACACACCAAACAACAGTTTATTGGATTGGTCCTCATCAAGATCGACAAATAACACAACTGTTCCGAATAACCGGCTGGTTGGGAAGAAAATGCATATTTATAACCATTGTGTATATAACTTCTTCGTAACTTCGTGTTCCTTATCGTTCAGTTAAATTCATCGATCATCAGGCCGATGAGTGATCGTTCAGTTTGTGGACTATCGCTGGTCTTGCTTGCTCACTACAATCGCGAACTTCGTTGTTTCGCACGCGTTAAAACAACAAACAATGTCTACTTTTTGGTTCTCCTGACTCAATTCCTCACGAATCAAGTTTACTCAGACTGTCTCATTGTGCATCTGTTTACTTATTGACTGTTGTGCTATGCACCTACCTCCAAGAACGATATCCGAAATGTATTGTTTGTTGGTTTGCCTCAGGGGACTTAGTAGTCCTCATTTGGTAGGCGTGCTCCCGGACTTTCATAATCGTTTTATGACCCGTTTAAAAAAAGGTAGAGAGCTCGAAAAACGTACGAGCAACTGACTGGTATCTCAATAGTTCGTGAGCAGCTCTGGCTTTTCGGTAGCTCCTGTGTGAGTTTGGGCATGTCATCCATCTTGCATTTTTAGGTTAGGCGGAACCTATGTACCAAAAAGGTGCCACAGCTGAAATTTATTTGACGTGAGGCATACTAGGATGTTACTGTGATTTATTCAATGATATATTATTACTCATTTTTGCGGTGTCAACCTTAATATCGAACCTATCATAACATAAAGCTGCAACACTTCTCATAACCTTCCATACTATTCTCTTTCTAATTTGCATGCTCATGGAATAAATGTGGTTGTGTTTTGGATGATTCTCCCACAGCTCATGCACACACTGGCGCAAAGCGCTGAGGAATACGCTCGACAGATCTGGATGCGTGGTTGGCAGGTCGTCCACTTCCAGCGTTTACCGACTTGGCTAAAGGACAATGAGATGTTGCTTCGTGGACACCGACCACAGCTGTACACTGTGTGGGCTTGTTTCGCTTCAATTTTCCGGGTGCATACCGAAACCGGCAACATATGGACTCATTTGCTAGGTACGCCTGTTCCTTTTTCATCGTGTCGATGGTGAAATGAGGAGATGTGGTAATGCTCAGTATAGGTCTCGTCCGGTAATTGAAAGCTAATCACACTGCTGTTCAGCCGCTCATGGCAAACCGTTAAGCGTTTAATCGCTGGCCGGAAGATCGCGAGTTCAAAACTCTGTGATGCACACTACTGAGGATTTCCAACAAGAATGAAACAACTGTGCAATGCCTGTAGGCTTTCCAGCGTAGATTGGCTTCACTAACAGGATGAGAGCTCTATTGCATACAATCAAATCCTTATAAGTATTGTGGCGAATCTGTTGAAGGCTGCTGTGACCGCTCGTGTACTCGACAGAGTGCAGTAGATATGAGCGGTCTTGCTTCTAAGTGGTGTACTTGAATCTGTCAACAAGTAACACAAGAAGCCTGGATGTCATGTGATTAGTGTACTTGCAATGGTAGTTATTTGTCTACCGCATACAATCACTCACAGAGGCTATGCGAACGCGTTTGACGCGGCTGCATATGATTCTTTGTTGAAGATTTAGATACTGATCAATACTTAGGTTGGTTCTCATTGGCCTCGCATTGAACATCCAAAATGTGCTACGTGTGTATAGTGTGGTTGAACCGCCTACTCGTAAACCTGGAAATGGTCAGTAGTCAGAGATATTCCAGTATAAGTACGTGATAACAATTCTGTCCCTTCCGCTCACGTTAGTTTCAGCGACATCAGGTACGTACCCAGTGAAGGCCGCTTGATAAGATTGATTCACTGAATCAGTTAATTGATTGCTTCCTCCGTGAAGTTGAGGATTTATGTGTACTATGCATTAGAGTCATTCCTCTCAAGAAATCAACCATCATCACCTCTTTTTTACTCGTACTTTCATCGTGGGCAATTCTCTGTGGTACTAAAACAAGTTGTGTGGATCGTTCTAGTCATTGGCTTTTAGAGCTAAAATCGATTGTTCCGGATGCGCACAAATTATGGTCGGTATGTGAAACCATGTTTGGGGAATTTTTCTGCACAATTCCCTTGTCCGACTTTTCCAACCAAACACAATCAGCTGCACTCCAGAGAGGACTGATCCTGATGTAGTTATGAACGAGATTTGTGGTAGCCCCATCGGCTGTCCGTATTTTCATGGAACGATATCTTCGTTGCAGTGAAGTTCAATGAAATTACTGCACAATAAATTAGATGGAGTGATAAACAACTTCAAACTGTAATTAGGAATTATCAAATGGTGGCGAGGATGTTAGCCAAAAACGACGGTATTCTCGACACTGGTGAATAATGACTTCCGTGTGCTAGAGATTTCAAGTGGTTCCAAGTAAAACGTGCTTATCAAATTAATTCTATGTAGATTGTGGAAGACGTACTTTCTACTGTTAGGTACGGTGTTAAAATTTCTGATGGAATGGTTGCTATCTGTAGCTGCGGTGTTTGATAAGGTTTCGGTTTTTCACTCCTGTTTTGACGAAATTCTAAGCAATTAAGAACACTACAATTGAAGATAATTATTCCATTGGATAGTTACACACTTAGCATACAGTGCCACAAGATGTACTATGCTTTTTGCCCATTTTTTATGTTTGTCAAAAGTACAAAATGGCCTGCATCGCTTACGCAATCATGGATGGATCGTTTATTCAACGGAGTCCACAAAATTCAAACCTTGGAGAGACTTTTTTTGGCTCGCAATGAGCGTGGAAGTTATTGGCTATTTTTAGACGCTGTTTAATATTATATTTATACGGGGTCGTTTGTGTAGTTTCCTTAGAATCACACGTATGAAGAATATCTCAGTGTTTTTCAGGGATTCTTTGGTACTGGTTTGGGAATATTTCAAGTAAGGATAAAGGGGGGGGGAACTGGTAACAAAAGCTGATATATCTATGTGAATGAGATAACCACGGGCCATAATCTTTGGTCACATCAAGTGACCAAGTTCGTCGAGTGCCGCTCTTCGAACAGACACCTGTCACAACTTTTAAGGAGAATCAAAGAGTAACATGATTGGTGGGGCATTCGATTTGCCAGGGGACAGTTTCATTTAGGTTGCATTTTCTCCACCAGGATGAACACACTTCGATGCCATCGACATCGCCTGATAGTGCTATCATTTTTGTGCGTATAACAAGCAGGTGGGACCGAGTGGTAGAATTGGTTGACTGCTCGGGGGTGTTGTTGGTTTTATTCGGTTATAGTGCATTATCAGCAGTGTTACTAGGGTGGCTGAGGTATCTGAGTACAAACGCGGTCGGAGGGCTGCGTGAACAATGAGAAATGCATTCTACCACATTGATGAATTATTTTTAATGCACCAGAGATGGCGGAGGTTTATGCAATCGTACGTGGTGGCTAGCGAAACTATCCACAGGATTGATTTTTCTTTTCTTGGAAATGTGAGGATATTTAGTAGTCTTCGTCTCGTAAATGAAGCCAATCTATGCCGAGAAGCAGAATAGCATTATACGACCGCCTCATCCTTATTGGGACTAATCGTCAGTGTACCATGAAATCACAGATAGTCTCGAACCTGCGACCTCCCGGTTAGTACATTGAACACTTAATCGTTCGGCCACTTGCAGCTGATCAGCAGTGTGATTAACTCGCACTTCAGACTGTTTCATCCGTATTGGGAATCATCAGCTGTGTGTATCTCATGATGAAACAGCTGTACAGTAACTACCAGGTTTTTCAGCGTGGATTGACGTTCGTTTTTCCTCACTGATTGTCGCATGATAACAGTTAAGTGCTCAGCTACTGCGTCGTCCGCAAACACGTGCTGGATTTTGATCACATTTATCCATCCAGATGTGGTGCTTCGTAGGGTTGGCATTCCGTCAGTTAGGAAAATGTCAGATGTGGTCGTTGAAATCCGGGTTATTGATTACTATCCCTCCGAATGGCTCCCGAGGGCAGGGCTGATGTGGATCCACAGGAGAAGCGCTAGGACACGAGGGTGTGAGCCCTGATGACCTGGTGATATTTTTTGATTATCTGTGGTTAATGAAAAAAGCAAATGGTTTTTATGGCAGCGCAGTATCAGTATGATTTTTGTTCTCCATTTGTGTATTCACTACTCTCCTTAAGTAGATTCGTTATACCAATGCGTTATACCAATGCACCGTAGGAGGGATAATTGTCCTCAGTATCGAGTTGACTGCGACGGGAGTTGAAGTTGAATCGGTTAGCAGTACACTGTGCACATAAATGGGACTTCGGGCAAATATTCACAGCAACCCACTGACAAAGGGTATTTTAACAGCTGAAAGTCGTTTAATCAGTTTCAGTCCTTCCTGTTACATCCAAGAGTATGTGAACACCTCCGGAATTCCTCCATATTCTAACAAATATATGCTTATCTGATTGGTTTCAGGCTGTGCGGGATTCATCGCTATTTCTACTTTTATCCTCCTTCAACCGAGCGCGCTGATACAATGGCAAGAAAAACTCATATTTTCCGGATTTTTCTTCGGAGCTATTTTATGTCTTGGCTTTTCTTGCCTATTTCATACCGTCCTCTGTCACTCCGAGAGCATCAGCCGTATTTTGAATAAGTGAGTCAGTATATTGTTAGTTCTGTTGCTTTTTGACCTGTGTTCTCCTTACTGCCGTTGTAGGTATCATTGCCCCATTAATTGATCCGCATCATAGTGGGTTAGGTAGCTGCGCATTGGAGGTAGTGGCTGATATAATCGGTACGTAAATACTTGGTTGTCTGTGGGCTTTTAATTGGGGAGATTGGGTGGGGAGCTGTGCATTGAAGGCAATAGCTTGAATGCACATGCGCCATTTAGGGTGCGACTGGGCCATGTATGACAATGTCTCTAACCGTCGGGGTCCCCATCTAGGGAGACGGCAGTGACCAGCTCAACTGAGTTTGCTGTTAGTGGCTTTCATATTTCGCTAACAAGTCATTGTTTGACTTTGCCTGACTCGTTCCCACCCTTCACATGGTTGTCCGAAAAGCGCCTTTCGAGAAATTTAGTCTACTGGCATACGGAGGATGTGGCCAAGCCAGCGCAACTTATAAAATGTGATCAGTACATCTATTGTGGGCGAGTTATTTCTTCCGAGAACCATTCGATGTACTTCAGCATCACTAATCCGATGTTCCTACCATACTCCGTGCTTCGAAGGCATCGATGGTCAAACGTTGAAAGTCTTTTGAAGTCCTCAGCGCGCAGCGCATTTTTTCATGACAGTATCCTAAGAATTGAAGTGAATACGAAGGCCAACATTGTTCTATCTTGAGGTCGTTAACCAATGGTGAGAGGTCAGTGTACTTGCGATTAACTTATTAAAAAGGTCACTGGAACTGCAGTTGCTAATGCTTTCGGAATCACCTTGTGTTTTGGAAGGTTTCGCGAATATACTTATGTTCCAATACTTTGCTTCTAAGCTAATGCCTCTGGCACCAATCAGTGGGCTTAGATTGCCAAATAAGCGGTAACTAGTGACAAAATCTATGCAAATCGTGACGCAGCTCTAGTTTTAGTTTTTATAAGCAGGTGGAACATAAACTGCATCTGCAAGGCCAGCATGTACAGAACGTTAATACATCAGCGCTATGTTTCACTCCCTCAACTGCCAACTACTGCTGTTCTTTTCCGTCCCTATAGATTGGATTATTGCGGAATCGCCTTTCTAACCATGGGTTCTTTCGTGCCCTACCTCTACTACTCGTTTTATTGCGTCCTTTGGTTGAAACTGTTCTATTTGGCACTGATATTCGCGCTTGGATCAGGAGCCATTGCAGTGTCCATGTCAAACACATTCGCCTCACCGTCTTACCGTCCTTTACGTGCGCTTGTTTTCATTGCTCTTGGTCTTTCTGGAGTTATTCCATGTGTGCATGTTACAATCACAAACGGATTCTGGCCTTCTGTGCAACATGGTTCTCTTGGTTGGTTGTTCCTAATGGCTGTTCTCTACATCACTGGTGCATCTATTTATGCTGTACGGGTTCCTGAACGTATTTTTCCTGGGCGTTTCGATATTTGGGTAAGTATTGCTTGCCGGTATTACTTGTTTGTTTTTCTCACATCGTTGTTCTTCAGCAAACGTAGACAAGAGCCATTATGATTTGTTTGCTCCGACCACACCCATATGCCGATTCACCATCTTCTGTTCTACTTTTTGCCTGGTATTTTTTGAGACATCTATTTTATTTATAAGTTTGTCTTTCGTTCTCCCGATCGTGCTTGGATAGTACATTGTTGATTGGAGGCCAGTTAGGCTACCCGTTGCTCGGAATTGGCTTAGGAAGTTTCAGGCAACATGAAATCATTTAAATTACAGTTGTCTTACACAAGAGAAACCATTTGTCAGCACGTAGCATTTCGTTGACCTTTCGGATGCCATTTTCTCAAGGTGGATATCATTATCTGTTTGATGTACCTCTCAGTGTTACTGTAGTGTCTTTGCATGTGGTAATATCCTACTAATACGACGCACTTTTTGTTTCCTTCCCTTACTAGTTCCAAAGTCATCAAATTTTCCACGTCTTTGTCGTGGCCGCGGCACTGGTTCACTACCATGGTATTATCGGCTTGACGAATTACCGACTGGCGATTGGTGACTGTCGCCCTCCCCCTGGCTATCCCTTTCCAAAGCATGATTACGATAACATTGAACTACTGAGACCATTTATGACGTATTAAGAAGAATATTCCGTCAGGTTTTGAAAGCATACTCTCTCACTCGTCCTCAATACTTTTATGAAGGCTGTGAACACGTTCCTTCAGGGCGTTTTACTCTTTCAAACAGACATTGCAATTTTTAGTGTGCAGAACTTTGTTATCTTGATCTATTTCGTGCACTAGTCTATCCATACATCAACTCAGACATTTTCTATTGAATAAAATAACAGTTTGCACCTATTAATGCCTGTTTATTCCTGTGGTAGTCTCGCTGCTCAACTACGCTACTATTCAGGTTCCAGTATGTTGGTGTATTTTGCTCATTCATTGGCCAATCTTGGATCGCTTCACATGGTCGAACCCATTCGTATGTGTGCAACCCCACGAGAAAGTCAGTTAAATCAGACGTTCGTACAGTATTCACGTGGCACTCATGTTGGTATTTGGTATACTTGGTAGCAGGTCAGTATTTCTGGGCTTATAAAGCAACATATAGTTGATACAAATGTTCAACTCTTGGCTGGATTCCGTTTGTGCTTGACAACACTTTATAAACATGAGGTACTGCTCGTTTAATACGCTGTATATACAGTTTGAATACCCGAAAGCTGAGTGTTCAAGTGATCATGCCTGACTGAAAAGAATTTTGACTC
This sequence comes from Opisthorchis viverrini, assembly GCF_000715545.1. NCBI lineage: Eukaryota > Metazoa > Platyhelminthes > Trematoda > Opisthorchiida > Opisthorchiidae > Opisthorchis > Opisthorchis viverrini. The sequence continues at coordinate 1,145,085 of NW_008751802.1, forward strand.
TATGTTGACGAATTCGGACGTATGTTAGCCTTCTTCTTGGTTGTTTATGTTGTATCTATAAAGCAGGAACCTAGTTGAAATAAAACGGCCTATAATCACCGCAAGGCAAAGTGATGTACAGCACGAGCCCACTTGGAACTCACTCACTAAGCTAAAGCGCCGTCAGGCAGGTGACAGCAGTACAGGTTGGTTGACGGTTTGAGAACCTGACACGTCGTCGAATAGTCACAGAGTGCCAAAGGAAGACGAACACAGAAACGTCACATACGTATGTGACCAGGTCACCTTTGGTCGAATACTCTACACCTGACGCGGTAGACAATTGAAACAGAATTAGGTCACACTGGTGCTACATGCCTCTAGGCAGTCGCAGGGATGAGTATTTTGTTGCTACGTTCCACGGGAATGCGGCGTCTACGGCTAATGAAATCAACATATGGTTTAGTCCCACAGCCAGTAGCGCTCCTATGCCAAAGCTACCGCCTTCGTTGTATAGCTGTCCGCTCCATCGCACCGGTTAATCTGTCATCTGCAGTGCCGATTAGTGCTGTCCGATTTCCCAGGTATCTTCTGGAACCAAATCCTATGTGATATATGGTTAAAAGTTGAGTAATGGTTTCATCATTAGTTACCCGACTTTGTCATAGGACACACCGGACCCTACCGTTTTTCAACGCACCTGTTGATCCGTCAGCGACAACCCGAACTGCTATCCTTATTTGGTTGCCAGACAAAGATGCCTACTCCCAGTTTTGATTGTGAGTTAAGGTCGATACTTGACGATCCTGTTTTGGCTACAAATTGACAATTTCCACAATGTTGTCTTTCTAGGGAGACATCTTGATTTAACTTGCAGTAGTCGTCTGCTGGGAAGATCTCAGGGTTAATTAATTATCCATGATCATCATTACTGACAGTAACACCATCCTAGAGCGTGCGTCAGTGTCGTGAAGTCATGTCAATTTTTCAAAGAACAAATAAATACGTTCTTGTAGGGAGTTAGAAGAGACGGGCGTGAAGGGGTTTGTTGTTAGGCTACCAAAAACGTCCTGCGTAGCCACAACTCTAAGCACTCAACGTGGATAGAAAATGGCAACAGGAACGTAGTGGACATCATTTCACGTGGTTTCCCCGTCACCAGTTTTCTATCTACCTAATACCCATTAATTCTGAGTTCGCTAATTACAACGGGTAGAATCTTTATTTCTTAACTAATTCACATGTCGTCGTATGTGGTGAGTAAGACTACGTATTCGCGATAAACAATTTTTCCTTTTGACGTATCAGTAGCTGCCGCGAGCATTTCCTCCAGTTCGTCCGAGCTGAATTGTTCACCTTTAAAAAGAAAGAAAATTGAAATGTCGATTTGATTATTCATACCTTCGTTCGCCATAATAGATTCCAGTGCTGCAGCAGTCATGTATCCTTTCTTTTCCGGGTCTAAAATAGCAAATGCCTTCATTAATTCCTCTTCTGAAGCTCCAGCAAACCTGAAAGGTTTATATGCTGCTTCGACGCAAAACATACTTACTTCTCCTGTTCTATCGCTTCCATCATATGTGGGAGAAACCTTTCGAAGTTTATATAACCATTCGGCGGATCGTTCTCTAGCTGTTAATGTATGATATTTTTCATGGATACCGTCCACGTTACCTCTCGAACCATTTGTAGGACTTCTGCCTCCGAAGGTACTCCACCGATGGCTCGGACGACTGTTCCCAGTTCACGAAAGTCGATCGTTTTGTTACGTTCATGGTCGAACAGATCAAAGGCCTCCGTGATTTTGTTTTCCATGTCATTATCTGCCAATACAATGTACGAGACATTTATAGATGTTTTCCCTGGTTGGAAAGAATGTTAAAATCTCTGAAACAGAAATGGGTTGATAATGCAGTTATGTAGCAATGCTGTGTCATGTGGTCTTTCGGTCCACTAACTAACTGTATATGGTATTACTCATAATTCTTCGACAGCCTCGTGCCGGTCTCGACCTCTTGGGATACAGCGGGCGGGTGTAGCCTCAGAAAATTTTGTCAGTCTTGTTTTCTACTGGAACACGGAATTAGAGTATATGGAGTCAAAGACTCATCTGCAGATTAAGATGGCACTAATGTGAGATACGAGCGGATCCTTTGTTGATGGTAGTTTCCAACCGAACATGCTTAGCAAGGGTTGCCTCATGTTTCAGTAGAGCCGATATTCCTCATATTAAAATATTTTTTCCTAATACGATACCAATGAATCATGAAGCAACCCTTGTGCATGTTCTGTTGATGAACGGGAGATTCGTTTGAGTCTCAGGTGGACGCCATTTTACCCAGCTGAATTCCATCTTAATTTATCATCTATACGTTACATATGTTGTGAAAATAGGTTTCGTCGAACATTATTCAAGGCATACAAAACGTGCACGAAGCCACTGTCAGTGTGTTGCTAGTTTTTCTGTTTTTGCCAAAGATGAAAACTCATTTTAATGCCCGTTTGGTCATTTGTGATTAGGTTCAGACCATAATAGGAACAGCCTTATCTGAGTTATTTGACTTTAACTGCTTTGCTATTAGGCCTTTCCGCGTCTGAGGATGCTTCATTCCTTTGAGATGTTATACCAGAGTACTCGTGACGGGGTAAACGGTAGGATAACTTTCTGTATAACAGGCATCAGTACGTACCAATGCCCAACCCAAATGTAAAGTGATACACCGTTTTAATCGACCGCTTGATTAGCAAATCATCGTGAATGCTTATTTTATCGAATAACGGCCAGTTCAACACTTCCACAATAACGGTTCAGGTGTACTGAATCCTTTCGAGTCAACTCTACCTGTGGAGTCCGGATGAAGCCACAGAGTGGACACGGATTCCTTTCGCGAGAGACGCATTGTCTCCCACTTTCTTCAAATGATACTTGCGAATCGAGATACCCATCTGAACTGGATTTTTTTCTCATCAACTAATCAGTTCACCGAGGTCTCCCGGCTTCTTTCTCCCGTTGTGCCATCTTAAATAGGGTCGATGTGCCCGAGCGGTCGTTGGTCAATAAGGTTTTACTTTTCATTCAATGCATCTAACCAGGCAAATGCTTCGTCACTCATTATCGTCGCTATCGAACAGCCAAGATTCCTAACAACATACAGTATCGAACTTTTGAATATGCCTCTGCAGGCGTTGCTACTCCAATTCATGATGTTTGTGGAACAGGAGTTTATTCTTTCGTGGGAGTGAGCACCGCCTCGCCATGGGGCAAGCGATACTTTGCAGGTGTATATTTTGAGTGTCCACTGTGAAAATCGACTAGCATGTTTCACAAACTTTCCATACTTAATGTCAGCAGTGGCCTGACAATTTCCATAAACTTATTTTTATCGGATGGACCCTGCTGGTCTTAGGTCCCTAAACTAGTGTTTAGCCATCCGTTGCGCGTGCTATTTATTTAACAATAAAACACTCCGAATGTACATCTTAGCACTCGGCGTAGCTATCGAATTGTAAGCACCGACGACCATTTTACCTTCAGAAAAGATACTGAGTCTCTTTTATGTTGCTTTATTGGCAACTTTTCTAATGGTTTTGCGTGAAAATTTCTGGATAAAAGTCAACAGAAGGTATCTTTACATTTTTGGTTTCATGTTTTCCTACCTCAGTTCGCTCACTTGGTCAGATATACAATATTACGGCTTCGTCAGTCCTCCATCTTCCATTGGATATTTTTGGTGGAAATGTCCGGGTTGTGCTAGTTAGTCGTACGCCACAGTACGCTTTACTGACACTATTCGGAGATCATTAGGCGACAGTACGCCTTAGTTGTTCAATGTGCATAACCTGACTGTAATGTGTTTTCATTTAATGCCCAGTGAGGAATTCTCGGACATTCCTATTGACAACGCACATTGCATGGTGGTATTATATTCATCGTTCCCATGCTCCAGCGTAGAAGCTTCTTGAGTGAGGAAAATCTCTATATAATAATAAGCTGCGTCTAGGGCGTATGATGTTTCAGTTGACGTCAGCCCGAATAGATGCCGTAAAAATTATGGTAGAACGCACATCGCATCGAAATCCGCGGAAATTTAATATTACAATGTGCTTTGCACTTGCTTTTCGTGTTTATAGTTATCCCATTTTCATAAAAAATGTGTTTTGCGTTTACGTATCACTTTATGGAGGGATACAGCGCTCCGGACTTCTCCGACAAAGGCTATATTCAGGTACGGTGGGTTCAGGTAACGCAGAGGTGCGCGGCATCTTGAGCGGGAATGTAAACGGCAAATAAGTTTACTTACTTCTTATTTCCAAAAGGCAATGTGTCGGCTTGCTTGCTAAGTGGATTGTCACTGTCCATCAGAACTCACTGGAAGGTTGTGTAGGGTGTTTGCATCACCTAACACTCAGAATTGATATCTAGGCAGAACTTTGGAAAGTTACACCTAGTTTGTGCGCAGTTTATCGTTTTGTATTTACTAACGTCACAGACAATAACAGACCAGCTATAAATGCTTGTGATTCACTGTTGTGTTTACATAGATAATGAAACATTGCTGCGAAATAGTGGCCAATTTAACTTATCCAACACCAAATTCAGTCTTTTATTTAATCAATCTATATTTTTTGACCGCAAATTCTTATTGATATTAAGCGAATCATTAAAACCTCCATAAACCGGAATTGGTCAAACTAATTAGTACTCATGTAATTAATCGTCTAGCGAAAAATATGGTCAATCCAGAGCAATATATAACCTCGCGCTTTTCCACTCAATTTACCAAGAGAGCCCACTTACTGCACCTTGACCAAAATAATTGTTCAGCTATGACATCCTTTCGGTGTCTAGCTGCCGTGATACCAGAAGGAAGCATGATGGTTGAATTTTCTACCAGGACGATGAAGCCTAGATAGGAGCAGTGGGGCTGCCGAGGTTCGGTTCCCCCCACGGACATTCAACTCAGTAAGTTCGCATCTTGACCACTGAGCCTTCTAGAGCTCGATGTACAAAATATTCAGTAAAACTCTGTAACCTCACCGACTCTTCGGGAAGACGCTATGGCGTAAAACAAGTAGCCTGGTGACCAAGTCAGGTGACCGAAAAGCTATTATACAACCGTAAAGAAAGTGACATTTGCTTTTAGACCAGGTTCCAAAAGCAACCTAAAACGGATTACACAGTTAGTTAACCGGGATTCAGCAACGTGCAATGAGAACTGCCTTTTTCGAGCACAGTTTGTACGTTACTGACCGACCACGTAATTTTTGAATCCCTCACTAAAAGTTTGCTATGATCTTCCAGAGCCTCGCTTCACTTGTCTTGCAACTGATCCCGTGTTATGAGGGGAGGTAGAATAGACTAGCCGTTACCATAAAAACCCAGGTTTTCGGCTTGTGGTAATCGAATCAGCGAGCAGTCTTGGGGTATATCACAAAAAAATGATGTCATCTCACTGATGCAGGCTAACAGTGATCTGCTTGTCTAAACAAGGCAGTTTTAGAGTGCAACGGTGGCAGTACCAAAAGCTGATTAAACTTTCTATGGGATTTCAGGAAAACCTTCCATATCTTGCATCCTATGTTACTAAGCGTCTCCTTTGCGGTTAAATCGAGCCTGAGGTATATTAAGGAAGATCTTCACTCCTAATGAGTCAAATATGGGCAACGAGCCTCTGGAGAAAGCAACCTTGAAATCATTTGTTCCTATCCAGCACAAGCGCTCACACCGTGTGACTTGGAGGCCATCAACTGCAAACCAGCCTTGGGCCCATTTAGACAGTGTCGTAATCATACACCGTTTCAAATTTTTTGTTCATTTTTTAGTGCACCACTGAACTTCACGCATATGTATACATATGTATTCGATTCTCCTCTGCAAAACGTCGGTTGAAGCAAAGGGATTCAGTTCACTACATGCAGAGTGTCTCCGCACCGTGTGATTGGAGGCCATCAACTGCAAACCAGCCTTGGGCCCATTTAGACAGTGTCGTAATCATACACCGTTTCAAATTTTTTGTTCATTTTTTAGTGCACCACTGAACTTCACGCATATGTATACATATGTATTCGATTCTCCTCTGCAAAACGTCGGTTGAAGCAAAGGGATTCAGTTCACTACATGCAGAGTGTCTCCGTAGCTCAACAATATCCAGTTGACTTGACTGCGAGGCTCTGAGGGGAACAATGACAATTTGGACGGCAACTGTAGAAATATGAAAGAGGCCATGGTCACAGCTTCTGCTCGGGGAAACTTGCGTACCCCAGTGAACATTAGTTCAACAAATATGAATGGTGCCACAAAGACCACACCAAAAACAAACGACTATGATGGCGATCACATGCTCCTAAAACATAAAATAATGAAGAGCCTACGAATGAAGAGAGCGCTGCTGGATCACAAGAGCCCGAAGATGAGGAAGGCTTTTGATTTTGAGAACAATCGCACCCTGCTTCAGATAATCTGAGGGCGGGTATTAGTGAAAATATCTCGGAAACAATGGGACCTCAGTCCATTCACAGAAACCTCGTCAGGAACGATGCGTTGAACAGTGTGAAGAGTAGTTCACTTGGACTCTATAAACTCACCCTATTTTAGGGTTAATTGAACCAGAGTGAGAATTCGAAATCAATCCGTCAATGAGAACGGAAGTCCGCCATGCAATCTCATTGCTTCAACGCAACAAACCTGGACAAGACGGCTTGCACCATGCACTCTTGGAAGAAGGCTGTCAATCAGGTGGCTAACCTAACGATCCTCTGAAATGAGGAGAAAAAATCCAAACGGACTAGAGTGCCTGGAGAGTGATCTCCATACAAATAATTGGCACAAGGACCTGATCTGAAAACCAACAGGGCATCAGTCTAGTGATGGAAGTTTCCAAGGTGTGGCATAATTTTACGCAGGCTGATTAGTCAGCGGAAGAATCAGATTCGCGAGGATCCAACTGGGCTTCGCCATGGCCGGGTTGCACTGATCATATCTTCAGCCACAGACAAGCGTTAGAACTGTATCACTCTCTCAGCCGATCAACAGCAGCCCTATTTGTCTATCTCAAACATGGTTTTAAATCCGTTAACCTTCAGAAACTGTGACGGCGTCTGGTGATCAAGGATGTCCCTCATTGATTCTTGCCTCTTATAAGAGCTTTATATGTCTCCTCTCGTCAACGTGTATATGTCTAAGGCAAATCATCACCAGAAGTCAAAATAACCCAGTGGTTAGGACGCGAAATTTCGGGCTGAAAGATCCGTCGTTCGAACCCAACCTTCCATTTCGACTGATCCTGTGGAGCACACATGGTTGTGTTATCAGGAACATGCTCCACATGGTCCATTTGAACGTAAACAGTGATGCATCAATACTGGAACACTGCTGATGATGGTGTTCCCTAAAACCAGCTAGACAACTTGTTTTTTAGAGTTTGCTTAGAGCTTTACAGACAAGTTTCAGGTTACTGAGTTGTTTCATACAACGTCCGCTTAGGCCATCGGTCCGCCTAAAATTTTGGGATGTTCCCAAAATTACCTAATAATTACTAAGGAATCAAGCTATCTTCCACTAAATTTGCTAAGCTACATCATCTGTGCCTGAATAATTCAGGCCAATGAACCCACCATTTCCGCACGTTTATCATCATCATCAAAGACAGCAACATCAATTTTGGCACCGATGCTTCACCGGCGTACAACCATGAGGTTCGGCTAGAATTATATTAAAAGCCCTAGAGTGAAAAGACAAGGAAAAGAGTGAGTGAGCGATGGGACCTAGTGCTGGCTGGAGTGCCTACACCTCCAACCGATCAATCAGACAACCTGGAAAGAAAATGACAGCACGAACGCCACTGACATCGATTAGCCGCCATTTCTTGCAACGTCTCTATCCAAAAACAAATGGGGTCGCTGGGACCTCATCCTGGAAGGCGTACAATACCCAAACTCTTCGTGATATCTTTCACGCCTTTCTGCAAAGTCGTGTGCTGTCAGCCTCGCGGTTTGCGCCATCCTAAAAGAGACGCGGAGAGCAACACCTGTCTCGGTAGACGGTGTTTTAGCATGCGCAGCAAATGACCGAGCCATCGTGGTCGATGATGCAGGACATTTTCCCGGATTGAAGTGCCTGCAGCACAACCAAATATCAGTTTTCTAATCATCTCGTTATTAGCACGCTGACGCCATCCATAACCATCCACGCTTCTGAGGCATCGGTGGTCGAAAACATCAGGACACCTCACACCATCTGTCCGCAGAGGCCATGTCTCGCACCTAGACAACAACACAGCCCTTACTATAGCCTGGTACACATGACCCTTAAGGTTCAGTGAGATGGTTTTCTGACGCCACGAGTGGCGCAAATTAGCAAACGTGATTCCAGCCTTTGAGATGTTTGCACTGACCTCACCAGATACATTTCCGTCCGAGGTATGTAAAGTTCTCCACAATCTCCAGTAATTCTCCTTGAGTTGTAAAGGATATGTTCGCAGATGGCACGTTCCGAAGCATGACTTTGCACGTTAGGTATGCTGATTCTTTTTTTCTGTCCGTATAACTATTTTTAGACGATATTCTTACCCTAATGATCTCAGTAGATATTAATCTCCGGGGGCTACACTCCGTGGGCCCAACTTTCTCCAGAGAAAGAGAAGATACTTCCAATGCGTCATCAGGCCGCTTGATCCTGTGATCCATGACGAGCCAAGTGCATTGGTTTACATCCCACAGTGAAGCCACTGGCATTTTTACAGTAGAATATATTTCCTAATACCTGGTGTCTAACAGAATTTAGGTGAAAAGGAGCGTATTGTGAATCTCGACAGCGGGAACCCCTTGAAGTTGCTGGTATTTGAATTATACAGGATACTTGACCTGCTAACTTGACAGCTAACTGTTTGCGATCACAAGGCAGACCGCAAATCATAAAATAATTTATTTATGTGGTGTTGTTCGCTTGTTCCTCAGCATTCTCTTTGGCGTGAACACCGTTTAATCTCCGAGACCCACCAAATAAATGCGTATCGATTTTTCATACGGATGATAACGGCGCAACGTTCCACTTCTATCAGACATCTGCAAAGAGGATGGTTGTAATTCATATCACATGCGTAAAGTTCCGAAAAATTCTTTCGGGTTTTTCTTTGAGGCGAAAGCAACGTTTTAAAAGCGGTTTTGTCTGACCAACAGAAGTTGAGTTGGGTGCACCTTGAAATACCAAAATATTTATCTGCGTTTTTCTGTTCAGAATTTTTTTGAACCCGGTGGCCGATAATCATGTGAGCTCATTTGCAACTAAGCCCGTTCAGAAGATTACTGCCCACACAAAGACGATATATATATATATATATATATATATATATATATAATCTCAACTCAGCTTCGGGTATCTTCTCTCATGTC
>NW_008751802.1:1158405-1160951 GCF_000715545.1 Opisthorchis viverrini
ATACATTTCCGTCCGAGGTATGTAAAGTTCTCCACAATCTCCAGTAATTCTCCTTGAGTTGTAAAGGATATGTTCGCAGATGGCACGTTCCGAAGCATGACTTTGCACGTTAGGTATGCTGATTCTTTTTTTCTGTCCGTATAACTATTTTTAGACGATATTCTTACCCTAATGATCTCAGTAGATATTAATCTCCGGGGGCTACACTCCGTGGGCCCAACTTTCTCCAGAGAAAGAGAAGATACTTCCAATGCGTCATCAGGCCGCTTGATCCTGTGATCCATGACGAGCCAAGTGCATTGGTTTACATCCCACAGTGAAGCCACTGGCATTTTTACAGTAGAATATATTTCCTAATACCTGGTGTCTAACAGAATTTAGGTGAAAAGGAGCGTATTGTGAATCTCGACAGCGGGAACCCCTTGAAGTTGCTGGTATTTGAATTATACAGGATACTTGACCTGCTAACTTGACAGCTAACTGTTTGCGATCACAAGGCAGACCGCAAATCATAAAATAATTTATTTATGTGGTGTTGTTCGCTTGTTCCTCAGCATTCTCTTTGGCGTGAACACCGTTTAATCTCCGAGACCCACCAAATAAATGCGTATCGATTTTTCATACGGATGATAACGGCGCAACGTTCCACTTCTATCAGACATCTGCAAAGAGGATGGTTGTAATTCATATCACATGCGTAAAGTTCCGAAAAATTCTTTCGGGTTTTTCTTTGAGGCGAAAGCAACGTTTTAAAAGCGGTTTTGTCTGACCAACAGAAGTTGAGTTGGGTGCACCTTGAAATACGAAAATATTTATCTGCGTTTTTCTGTTCAGAATTTTTTTGAACCCGGTGGCCGATAATCATGTGAGCTCATTTGCAACTAAGCCCGTTCAGAAGATTACTGCCCACACAGAGACGATATATATATATATATATACATATATATATAATCTCAACTCAGCTTCGGGTATCTTCATTCATGGATCTGCGTATGGATTCAGGTATACGCAACCTTCTACCTATTTGCAGTTGCGATGTTCCGGAAAAATCCCGGGAACTACGACATAAATCTCCTAATGCGAGCTAACCTAAGGAAGCAAAGTTTGTGAAATGACCGACGGTTTGAGTTGGCATGACCGAAAAAGTCAGGGCTCAAGAGCTCGCCGCAATTGAAGCTTCTAACCCACGACGACGTAATTTTTGAAAATAACGAGGTATCGATTCAAGCGTGTCTGCCTATTGACACGCCATCAGGGGATAATTGTGGCTGATAAAATTTGACGCCTGAAGACTGAACACTTGTATATAATGTTTCATGTTTCGATACGACCTACCACTCTTCTCTGCGTGAAAACTCCTGGTCATTGAACTTAGTGTTAGCTTTCGGCTCGGAATAATTAATATGAAAGTTTGGGCTGGATAGTTGGATATGACTACACACAAACTTAAACATTGCTGACATTGTGGTTTTAAATGAGTTTGTGCTCAATGTGGGAGTATCGTTAGAGCTTGATGGTTCGTCTTTGTCTGTTGGGGCCAACCAGACTCAAGGAATAGTTGAGGCTGTGGCGTTTTGTACCCTTATTTTACTTCCATTATAACTAACAGTATTTCATCAATTGCATAATCGTTTTTTGTTTGAATACGAAAAACTACAAAAACGCGCACTTGTACAATTTCACAGAATACAAGCGTGGTCACGTGCTTCGACTCCCTCTTCTGATTTCGCTCGCGCTTGCAGCGGTCATTCGCGAGTCTCATGTACTAACTCTGGTACCAAAACATTTCGGACATCTTCGGAATCTATTATATGTGGGAACTGTTCAGAAGAAGACCTCTGGACCAACATAATTGGATTATTGTTCATTCGCTGACCTGGGCCAACGACGAACTATTTTAAGGAGAACAATTGTTAGTGAGTCTGTTCCGTCTGGTCTCTTTATTTTTGTATACCCAACCTAGCGTAATCATTTTTATTTCTTTGCCACACACTCCTGGTAAACTAACTTATTTGGTAGCCAGACCACTACAAATTTGGTGAGCCCGAGTATTTCTAGATATTTTTTTGAAAGCTTTTTCTTTCAAGTCGTGATTTTGTTTCTTTTGCCCGGTAATTATGGAGACACACTTTGATTCAGCGGATTTAGTCGAGAATGCAATTAGCATACGTTTGTCAGACTACAATCCACGCAACCCCAGGGTATGGTTTCACCAGGTGGAGGCCGTTTTTGTTACCCGACGCATCACTTCCCAGGTCACCCGGTTTTCCTATGTTGTCCAGCATCTTCCTTGTGATGTAGCAACAGAAGTTGAAGATCTGTTGGAAGGTATTCCTAAGGAAAATCCGTATGACGCCCTTCGAACGGCCGTCATAAGTAGGACAGGGAAACCATAAAACAAAATGCTACTGGATCTATTCACCATTGTCGAACTTGGGGACAGATCGCCATCACAACCGCTTCGCCACATGCGCAGTCTGCTCTGCGGCCATAAGCTAGCGGTGGAAATCATGGCCCAACTATGGCTTGACAAACTCCCACCCTCC
>NW_008751802.1:1163625-1174977 GCF_000715545.1 Opisthorchis viverrini
ACTACGTATTTCATCAATTGCATAATCGTTTTTTGTTTGAATACGAAAAACTACAAAAACGCGCACTTGTACAATTTCACAGAATACAAGCGTGGTCACGTGCTTCGACTCCCTCTTCTGATTTCGCTCGCGCTTGCAGCGGTCATTCGCGAGTCTCATGTACTAACTCTGGTACCAAAACATTTCGGACATCTTCGGAATCTATTATATGTGGGAACTGTTCAGAAGAAGACCTCTGGACCAACATAATTGGATTATTGTTCATTCGCTGACCTGGGCCAACGACGAACTATTTTAAGGAGAACAATTGTTAGTGAGTCTGTTCCGTCTGGTCTCTTTATTTTTGTATACCCAACCTAGCGTAATCATTTTTATTTCTTTGCCACACACTCCTGGTAAACTAACTTATTTGGTAGCCAGGTCACTACAAGGCACAGAACCCCCTAATGTTATGCGTCAAACCACGAACGAAATTAACCAGATAAATGTAAGCAGTCTGTGCACTTGCGGATGGAGATAGAACGCGATTTAAGGCACCTAGAAAAACAAGTGCAAAAACTTTATTTCAATGCAATTGTAGAACGAAGTCGCGTTAGGTTTACTTCAGTCCGAAAAGGAATTTCTGCCCGTCAGAAAATCTTAGAAGCTTATGGAAAATAGCAGAAACAAAAAGCGGGGAAAAATCATTTAGAAGACCTCCACATGAACCGAACTTCCTATGATTTACTGTGAATTTTTGCGATATCGTCGTTCGCGTCCATTTCAAAAGGTACACGGGTGTATCCTAGTAACATGCTCTCGAGCTTAGTTCAAGAAACCTCTACGCGAATAAGAACCTAAGGTTTCGTACAACTAGAATGTTGAATGCTGTTTCCGATCGTAGGTCCGAAGTGAAATAGTATACGGACTGGTAGAAATAAGCGAAGAAACTCTGGTCCAGTTTGTTTGTAGGCTGGAACAGTTTGCCCGTCGGTTCTGTTCTTATCATTCAGCGGCTTCAATTCTTCTGATAGGCACGAGCGAAAAAAGAATGAAGCACTGCTCTTGAGGTTCTCAACGCGGGGCAGAAAATTGGTCAGTGCAAGGACCCACATGAATAAGTGTGATGAACATGGCTGATACTCTATCCATTGCTCTATTCATTATTCTCTTGTTTTAACATTCCATATGCTGTACATATTCGCCAGTTCGAATACATACGTGCTGGTTGTTACGCTGCGCTGAATTCTGGATTTCTAGTTCGTCTGGTTATACCGATATACGTGCGAGACTTAATTCTCACGATAAGCGCCTAATAGTTCTTTGAACCGGGTACTAAATGTAGTGTGGGCAACCATCGGCGGAAGGTTGTTCCACGCAGTAACGATCCGAAAAGAAAGTATTGTCCAAAAAATTGTGCGTGCTGAGCTGGAAAGTTGTTGACCGAACTTTGTTCAAAAGGGGCAAAATTAAATATTATCTGTCAACGATTCTCCAGGGAAAGTAGTCAAGCACCGCGAGATGTGTTCCTAAGTCCACAGATTTAAGTTCGGCAAACATTTTTGCAGCAACTCGTTGGACAAGCTCAATGAGGATTACGTCTTTCTTGCATCCTGATTAAAACACTTGGCTGACATATTCAAGAAGCGGTCCGACGTAAGCCCCATAAAGTACTTGGTGGTCTATGTGAGTAATACGGATGAAAATTTGCAGAATCGGCCTAGAACGGCGATAGCTTTTTAGCAGATTTCTCATAGCGCAGTGTGAAAAACATTTTTGAAGATAACCAGATACTCAAATCCTTTATGGGATCCTTCCTTGAGACGCCTTCTGGTTCATTCTTACCATGCACGCTAAATGCGCTCACAGAACCCCTCCGAATTATATGGGTACATTTTTCGTCACTCACGCATGGGTGTCAATTCATCAACCAGTGCTTTGTAGCGTATACATCCATCCGGAGAGCGCTGGCATTTTAATTCCGGGTTTTCAGGTCGTCTGAATAAGGTAGACATGGACATGAAAGAACGTCTGAAGGGTCGTTGACGTAGACCAGAAACAGTAGCGTTTCCATAACAGAGCCATGGGGAACATTAATGGAGACTGGTGCCGCAGAAGACTAGATCGCGCTTACTTTCGCCTGGAATGTTCTGTTCAATTGGAAAGCCTTAATCTAGTGTACAATTTACACTCGCATCCCGTGGGACTGTAGTTTGTAGAGAATCTGGAACTGTGGGACTCAATCGGATGCTTGAGAAGTTGAAAAATATTGCACCCGACAAATGCCTTCGTCCTTATAAGCTTGGGTTAAGCTGTCCATAAATACGAGCAGTTGTTCATGCATGAACGGTGGGGTGGAATCCGCGTTGGGCTGGAGATATCGGGTTAATGTTAGTAAGGCCATCAAGGACAGCCTGATTCAGAATGCGCTATATCACCTTTCACGGCACGCTTGGGAAGTTAAGACGCCTGCAGCGACGGAGAGATAATCCGTCACCTGTTTTGTAGATTAGCGTGGCAATCACTTCCTTGCAAAATAACAGGCATAAATATATTATATAATGTGGACGACGTTTCCTTCAAGAACTTTGGAAAGACCTCAGTTGGTCCAAAAGTGCAGAACAGGCGATCTTGTGTGAGAGTTGACGAATGTCCTCATCCGTGAAGACCAAATCGGTTAGGGGGCCGTCCGTACTTACGCCCTGACAAGATAGGATGTGACGAAGACGCTGGGGCTGAGTGTAGATCTGCACAGTTTTCTCCGTAAAACTCAGGTACCATTATTGGGTCACCCGTGGGTTCCCCGCTCCTGTCCCCCAAAGGAGAACACGTATGGTCCAGTTCTACAATGATGTTTCATCTATTTAAACAACACGTTTCTGTTTTTCTGCGCGTGGTCCATAATGCTGGCTTGTTTATTGTATGTAACACAGCGGTCCATCATTTTGCGAAAAGCCAGCTCCTTTTGTGTTTTCTGTAATAAGCTTTTTAGAAAAATAGCAAGACGTCTTATCAGAAAAAGCAGAATCATTTTGGTCAACTTGCGGCCCGTCCGAGTGCGTGCTGGTTTTTTGGGACCAACATGGCTTCAGCCTCGTGGACTTTATAGACAATGGTCCTATTGGTCAACTGCCCGTCCGAGTGCGTGCTGGTTTTTTGGGACCAACATGGCTTCAGCCTCGTGGACTTTATAGACAATGGTCCTATATGAGTGTTGAAGTGAAGCTAGCCTCATTTGAACTTTTTAAAGAAATATGCGCATTTTTTATGTATGGGCCACAGAAATTTGGAATCCACGTTTGAGGTTCGGGAATTCTGAACCAGAAGCAGATAAAATCAAAGGTCAGCACACTTTGGTCACTATGTCCTACCGGCGCGTTTAACTATCACCAGACCGATGAATGATGATGACCAAATCCAGGGTCGACGGTAGTTAACCTGGACGGTATCTATTGTGTGCAGCGATATGTTGAATATAAGTGCTCTGTTGAACGGCTTTGGTAAACGTCACTGCGGAAATTTCACTTGATCCGATGCGCCATTGCTCTACATAGGGGACATTTGAAGTGGTGAAGTTATTAGTGCACGGCTGGTGAGAGCCATAATACATTTCAGGTGTAAATAGGAGTTTTTAGCATGGTTGCGATACGTATAGAAATAAATACAGTGTGAAATGGGAGCGGGTCAAAAGGGAGCTTATCGTATGTGAGAGTCCCTTGGTAAAAGTCCGGAGGTGGGAAAGTGTTTTCTTCGCAGCATGGCTGCTACACGTGTTCCATGATTGTCCGTGGACTTGGAGTGCTTGGCTGACTCCTTGCTCCCTGCGCGCGCGCGAGTCTGTCCTGACTGAGTTCGGCTTCCCTTTATGTAGGTCCCAGAGCGTATACGTGGGCGCGTCGGCACATGAGTGGTTGCTACGCTGACTGAGCGGTGCAGACAATCAATGTCCGATGAGTCAGCTTAATGCGACGTGTTTGTGCGTATGAGAAAAAAGATAAGCCTCGCGATCCAGTGAGTGTCAAGTATATGGGTGAGTGGTCGCTACAAAATCACCTACCAGTTAGGGATGAGTGAAGTGGTAGACCACACCGGGAAGGAGATAATCGGGTCAATTTAGCGTGATCCAAATCAACAGCGCATCAAAAAAGGTAAAAAACAGTGTTATCAGACAGGGCAATCTGTATGTGCACGGTCGCAAGCAGGCTCAAAACAGTTTTGAGTTGGCTAAAAAAGCAGGGTAGCCGTCTATCAATATCAGCGTGTCAGAAACATGTGGTTTGAGCCGGGCACCCGTGAGTGCTATTATGGGCGGTTGTTTAAGACAAACTGATTGTTTAATATCACAAAGTTTGTAAGAAAACGTAAGGTAGTTGATGGACAAGCATTTCAACTCCGTCTCTTCTGCCTTGAAACATGGGGAGCCGAGAGGTGCGCAACCGGAGAGGTTAACAAATTTGATAAATGTAAGCCGGATTTGAGTTCAAGGTTCCGACAAGGACTCTACGACATACTTGTCTGGTTTTTGTCTTGAGATTTTCGAGAGCTGCTTTTCATTTGCAGGTTTTTTTCTAGTGTGAGCCCGGTTTGGCGGTCCTTTTAATCTTGTGTAAGTTTCACCAGTTGGAAAAAACCCATCCGCTGCTACCTGCACCTCGCTCAATGCCGAATTTTAAACGACTGGATTGGCCGTTGTTCAGGGATCTGGAAAGAGCGTGCGTCTGTTCGTTTCGTCGAATATTTTGGTGCCATTTGCTCGATAAGGTATTCTTTTGAGGCCCTGAGCGTTGGATGTCAGCATCAAGAAGTCTTCATTTCGGTGGTGCTCCCATGGGGCTTGTTTTTGCAAGGGATTCAACCTTGAAGCTAGCCAGCGGTTTTGGATTTGGTGAATCTGATGTAGCTTGTTCGACTGTGGTCGCTTTTCTTTTGTGTTTGTGTGAACTCCCAGATACCTCTCGATTAACATGGCCAGTTAAGTGCACGAGATATTTTCATGTTCGACGTTGTCATGTGTGACTTTGTCTGTCGGCGACGACTGTGTCCTCAACATATCATGTGTGTGACTTTGTCTGTCGGCGACGACTGTGTCCTCAACCATAGTCTCCACTTGAGATGGAGAGGAGATGGAGGTTGGCTACTTCACCTGCTCAGTGGTTGTAGGGTCATCGCAGCTATTCCGGGTGTCGAGGACAACGTTTGTGGCCGATTGGTCGGTAAGCTTGGCCGATTGTCTTAACGATTTTGAATCAGTCTAGCTCAGAAGTTGTGATCTGAGGGTGGAGTTCATCGCTCTCCTATATCGTCTGTTACAAAATAAGTGATGACAGAATCACGTACTTTCCGCTGCGTCTACGTGAGGCTTAACTCCTCCCGACCATGCTGACCTTGGTGTTAAGGCATCTGCATTGTTTCATTAGAACTTACAATCCAGGGCCGCGGCCGATTGCGCCGTGACTTCAGGAGCTCGAGGGACTATAACTACAATCCATTTGGCCATGTGTTCGAGGTCGGCTGAACTGGTGCCAAGGGGGAGCAGGTTTCCTACCACTCCCACAGGACTGCTGTGGCCCAGCTTTCGCAACTCTGAAGGGCAACCCCCAGATATACGCCCGATCTTTGTCTAGGCCTTTTGAATGCTGACAATCTGCTCCATGATCTTCTGTGCGGCCAGAGGGGAGAGAAGACGGACCGGAAGCCCAAGTATCCACTTGCTTCCGTTCTGGCGTAAACAATCTGTATGGAACGATTTGTGGACAGGCTTTGTGAGGACGCTACCAGAAAGCGACTGTGTCTGATTACTTAGCATGATTTTTCTGCACAATGATCCACAGATTATCAGTCCACTCTCCCTCATGCAGCCGTTCAATATAGATGCCGTGGCGGTCCTCAGTGCCGCATCAGGGAGCTGAAGACATTCTTTAGTGGGTCCGGGACGGATAGCGCAAGGTACTCGTTTAGGGAAGAAAGTCTATCATCAACTTTCCTCCAGGGCGTTGTGCTCTTCGTGGTTGTGCCCTTCAGAGCTTAAGAAAGGTGCATCAGTCTTGCGTGGGGCATCCTTTTCAGAGCGAAACATTGACACGGGTCTTTCCAATTCCTCAGTGGGAAATCGGCCCCGTTTTTGATGGCTCTTTTTTAGGTGAGGAATGCATTGCGCTCTTAAAGTAGAGGCAGATGGAGAAAACAACTATGTCAGGGGAGTGAACCGGTTGCATTGCCCGTGCATACCTCACAATTAACTGCCACCACTTGAGGAGCGGCATTGCATCCGCGTCCATGGACACATTCTGCGGACACATTTCACCCATATTTCTTGTGGTCCGTCGATGACTGCATAGGGATTACTGTATTGATTTGGATGAGACTTGATGTACCGCAGGAACTGAGTTCAAACTGCCAGAGGTTATCACACAAATGTTATGGTAGAGTGACAAAACACAACAAATGACACGTGTGAACTATGTAAACAGATTGAACAGCGAAAGACTTCAGAAGTTTGGATGAGGGAAAAACGAAATCAATTTTGAGCGTATGTTAAAGGGGATGTACAGCCGGCTTAATCAACGACCGTAAATAAGCAATAACGAGGACATGCTTGTGGTTGACTGTGAGAAAGCATGGTGAGGTAGCAACGCCTCGGCGTTGTTCACTTCTCAAGTACCTTTGGTCACCGGCTACTCGTTGATCGTTCGGTTATTATGCTTGATCAGACCATTTGTTTGCGGTTGGCATGCTGCCATCCTCAGCCGTCAGATGCCCAGATTCTGCAACCAATTCCTAGGCTCTTTGCTCTCAAAGCAAGTCGCCTGATCGGTTAGGATCATTTTTGACACCCCATGGTTGGACATGATGTGATACATTACCACTCCACCAAAAATCGTCGCCCGTCGATTTGGCACGCCTGCCGCCTCGTCCATCTATCGCCCAATTCTGGGACAGGAATGGGTTTCCTGGGATGGGTTGCCCCTGTCCTATCTTCTTTCATCAGTTGGCATCACTCACAGGACGCCATATAATATATCACCTCACTTCTCTCTGCCGAAGTAAGTCGTGCGTCCTGGTGCACCCTGTATATGCCATCTCATGGCATTCTACGATAAGCTTCCGCACCAAGACTCGAGGTATCACGAGCAGCCTAACATCGGAAGCGGTGGTGTTCCAGGAAAGTATGTCAGTTTCATTCGGACTCAGCGGATCAAGGTGAGTCTAGAACGTTTTTGATTCTTTGTCTTCATCTCCAGTCTCAGTACTTATTCAATCCAACAAGGCGTCTGCGACCTTCCGTAATAAACTGTCCTGCCGTTGAAGTTGTACCAACCTTCCGGCATCCAGTTCGACGACGAGGCTTCTCACACCAATCGTAGTCCTGGGAACCTCATCTTCATCCTCTGGTCTTGAGAGCGTATCAGCCAGGTGGTTCTCATTCCCTGGCACGTTCTGGATTGCACAATCCTACTCTTGCCCAGAGCGCGAGCTGCGAGCGAGCTCTCTTGTGTCTCTGATACGCTCAAAAGGTCTGGAATTGGTTTCGACATGAAATCCTTGACCAAGAAGATATGGCCTTCACTTATCCGGGGCCCAGACAATCGCCAGACATTCTTTTAAAATGGTTGAGTACTTTTACTCAGCGTTTGTCAGGACATGACTGACATATTAGCTAACTTCATTCCTCTGCTTTAGGGCTGCGCCAATACCGCGATCACCAGCGTCCTTTGCAGTAGCACACACCTCTCCGAACATGGGCAGGTTGCTGATTCGGCATCCGCGCTTTGACACACCCGAAAACCTCATGTGCTTCTCCGGTCCATGCAGATTTCCAATTTTTCTTGAGCAACTCGTACAGTGGCGCATCGGTTGTGCTGAACTCCTCAAGAAACCGGCTGTAGTACGCTGCTCATCCAATAAATGGCCATAGAGACCACTCTGAATATGAAACAACACAATCATCGAACTTTTCCAACTTTCTGGCCGCGGGCCAACTTCTCCGTTACCCTATTTATGCCCCAGTAGTGTCACCGAACTCCGAACTATCTTCGTAGTGGCTTCATACATCCACAGATCAGCCTCTCGTATCAACTACAATACGGCCTTCAAGTGCTCTGGTTCCGATTTACTGTACCCAACTTTGTACACGGCAACATTCTAGACCCCCTTCGTCAGGCGAAGCATCAAGCGCCGGAAGGTGAGTGGTGTCCCGGACAAACCAAACGGCAACCGTGAAAATTGGTGTTGACTGTCCCGAATCGTGAAAACCGTTTACTCCCGGTCCTCCACCCTGGTAGGTAGTTGCCAAATACCGGAACGCAAGTCGAACACAGTGAAATATGGGGAGTGCCAGAGGGAATCGAAAATCTTCGCAACCGAAGGGACGGCCACAGTCCGATTTACGGTATGATCATCCAAACGATGAAAATCCACGCAAAACCGGTATTTTCCGTTCGCCTTGTTTACGAGCACACTATTGGCTTCTCCGATTATGCCATTTTTCAACATCACAGTATTTGTTTGTGAACATTCCCCCGTAGATGGAGCGGCAGCGGATGGGGGCAGTTAGGTGGAAGGCATTCAAACGAGAGGGGAATTTTATGTTCCATCCACGGGGAGACGCCAAACGGGTCTTCATTGCCCCGGAACAGTTCGGAGTGTTCCTCAGACACGGACTTCACTGACGTTCGCTCATGGCATTGCCTGAGTAACCCTTTAGTCTGATCGTGCCACAGTTAGTCACCAGCTTCCCCTGCTTCAAGTCAACCGCGGAATCTTTGTTTTTGAGAAAATCTGCCCCTCAATGTTGCCTGCCCTATGTCTGGGCTGATCAAGTACATGCGCTGCACGAACTTTTTGCCTGGGCGTATTGAGTGCATCGTCAATCCGTCAAATTTCAGTCGATGCTCACACACTGCTCTCACTTCTAGCGTGAAATCAGTTTCGTTCCCTCTCCACCTCAGTGATGCCCCTGTTCCTGTATCAATCAAGCACAGCCCACTCTTCCCTTGTAACTCGATAATGGCCTGTATGGTGGCCTGTGCCACCGCGCTTACCGCAGCCATAGGGAAAACAGAAGTAATACGAATTTTTGTTATGTACAGGTTTCGGGGTACGAGGTCATTGATTCTTCCAATTTTCAAGCATGCCACATTTGTAGCATCCGCCCATTCGTGCGTGCCTTCGTGTTTCTGTCTTGACGGCTGCAAGATGTTTGGCGTGTTGGCCCGCTTTTGTACGCAGGTCCTCCACTATTGAATCCTCCCTGTTCTTCTGCGACTATAACGTGGCCAGTGGCGCCTTGGCCAATTCCCGAGCCAAATGCACCATGTTCCTTACGCTCAACTGGCTAGTTACTCTCGCCAACCGCAACCGGACACGAATCACCGGCTGTACTCATTCGAAGAACTGGTTAAACAGCAAGTGCAGGAGCAACACCGGGTCAAATGTCGGCAGGGTCAGATCCAGCGACTGCTGCAGGCCGGCGGAGAACACCATCCGGGTCACCCCCCGGTTCCATTCTGGTCGCCTTGAACCGCATCATAGTCTCCTGGTTGTCAACCGGTATGTCCGCTGCAAGGGCTTCATCCGAGGTGGCCTAGTTCATCTTCTGAGGGCCACCACGGCCACAAACAGGCGCTAGTTGCTCCCGACTTCTTTTACATATATACCGATAGTATTTTTGTCACAATATTACTCTGTTCTTCAACGAATTTTTGGGAGGAATGGAGCCGTTAAAATTACGCATAAGATTGCTAGTGTCGAGCTTCGCATCTTTGGTGGAAGATTACATTTTAACTCATCCCCTCGTATAGTTCCGCCGTCGTGGTCTCTCAGACTCTACAATTTTTGTATTTTCAATTGATCTACAACATACGACACTGCAAAGCGGGCCTTTCGTCGTAACCAATCGCATGTATGTATTCGAATCGATGTATAAGTACAGCACTCGGAATATTGGAACTCGGGATTATTTAATAGAGCGATGAATGGAGCATCGATAATGTTCATTGCAAATTTCTTAGCTCATATACTTTGTGGCCATTTTAAAGGCGACTTTGAAGACATACTTCCAAGTTAATCATCCATGGGACATATTCCGCCTCTCCCATTACAAGTGGCGGTCTATACAGAATTGGTAAGTAGCTTCTGGTGCAGAAGGGCTAGCGACTAAATGAGGTTGGACACTTCTGCAAACTGCATGAAAACAAATAATCTATTTCCGGGGGACCTTAATTGGCTGTGTTTTTTCTTGTGGCGGTTTCCCCGACATCATCATCCTCGCTGGTGGCTGATCAGATGGCTATTCAACCGTTCTCCTGTTTTCATAGTTAGCTTGCAGACATTCTGTCCGCAGTTGGGGAGACTTTCTTTCTACTCACCTGAGTGCGTAATGCCTCCTTACCTGTCTGTGCTTATTTAGTTTCCCAGGAGTATCCAATATCTCCTCATCTAATTGACTGACTCATACATACCCTTCTTGGACGCTAACTAGACGCACGTCCAAATCATTTTCGTCGAAACTATGGGGTTTTTGAAGTTGAGAATTTTACGGAAAGTTAGTCTAATCCGTTTGCATCTTTCGGCGACGTTCGCAGAGCATTTAGGTGAGCGAAATTTCAAGGTCCTCTTGTTCCCGGTTTACACGAGAAAAAACATGAAATCGCACGTCTGCATATTTTGTCATCATTCGGCGTTCATTAAGAATAAAATGACATCTACAGAATATCTAATGCAAATTTCACACAGGAAAATCGGTCATTGACGTTTGATCAACAGCCACCTTATCAACAAGCAATAAACTTACCCGAGCTACCAACATCTCAGCATGATACCGGTGCGCGTTTGATCACAGCCACCTTATCAACAAGCAATAAACTTACCCGAGCTCCCAACATCTCAGCATGATACCGGTGCGTGGTGATGATGACCTTGAGGTCAAAGGCCTCCCTTCAGTTCCCCGAAAATTCTTCTCAGATATCTCTCAAGTGGCTTGAGCACCTAACACTCAACACCTACCAGAATCTCTAGTACTTAGGTTACGAAATTCCTCCGAAGGGATAAGTGCTGCAGTGAGGCTGGTCGGTTCGTTGCTCATACTGACTCTTTTGACTGTCATCCGTCCCCACTCAACATCCATACGAACCACACCAGAATCCGTGCTCCTTCATTCCGGAAACTACTTAGGTTAATTCCTCCGAAGGGATAAGTGCTGCAGTGAGGCTGGTCGGTTCGTTGCTCATACTGACTCTTTTGACTGTCATCCGTCCCTCCCCAACATCCATACGAACCACACCAGAATCCGTGCTCCTTCATTCCGGAAACTGTCCAATTCTTTCTATCTTAATCCTGTTATATATATACCTTTGTTTCCAGCACTAATATATA
>NW_008751802.1:1176705-1182100 GCF_000715545.1 Opisthorchis viverrini
CCCACATTTACATGTCATGTTGGCTCGCTGTCAACTCACTCCACGTTGGGCTTACGCCCAAAATTTCTTCCCCGATTGGCAAAACCCGTTTCGATCGTTTTATTTTGTTGGGCACGGAATCCTGATGATAATATATTGACCATCAGCTGTTCAATGCATTAGAACCATTTTACAACCAACGAGAGCAGCAAAAGCTTCGGTTCCACTCCGTTTCGATCGGTGACAAAGAAAGTATAGCTCAATGATGAATTTACCAAAATTACACAACTGATGCACAGAATGTACGGGGTGAAATGTAATGAAGCGCAACGTAAGCATTCACGCTGTGGTTGTATCTAGTATTAGATCCATAGTGGTTTTTCGCACGAACCTCACTCGTCCGAAAGTTCTGTTGACCTCAACAGCCGAAAGGTTGTTGGAGCTGGTGGTATGCTCAAACATGGCGAGACTAAATGAAAATAATCAAATGCCTTGAACACTTGTGATCCTTGCTCCTTCTACCCAATTTAGGGGAGACAACTTTGATATACACATCCTCTGTCAACGATATTTCGTCTAGTTTTGTGTGCGCTTAGAAGAACAGCAGATCGGGTTTCAGTGTTAAGCTAATTTGACTGCGCAGGGCAGAAGTTTGACCGGATTGTGGACGTCCACAGCTCTACAACTCGACACACGTATGCACCGAGGTTATCTTCTCGATTAGTGGAGGAACGGTAACGGAACTCTGGCACTGTATGGACGCATTTGATGGCAGAGAAGCATTCTTTTATACTCATAGACACTATCCTCCAATGTATGGAAAACCGTTCAAGAACTGTAGGGGGTACGAGTCTAACCTGGACAGCAAAATCGCGGGGAACAAGGCGGATAAAAACCACTATTTTCGAATATATGTCGATGGCAAATTGCTCCTGGAGAGTCTCAGATTGAGCAAAAATATCTCATTGATCGACGCATTGACACTTGGTGCCCAGCATGGTGCGTTGAGGTCCTTGGGCGTAACTATGCTGAGGCGGGACACAGCCGAGGCATTTCACTCTCGAATTATCACTGCAAAGTAGCTGTCAATTAATATTTTAGTCCTGGAAGAAGGGGAACGCGAGCTGAAGAACGGCAAACATGAAACAGGAGAATTGGGGGATTTCACCGGCCAACATGGATTTTAACTTGTTTTGACGGTTTTCAAGCTGTGAAAAATCGGTTAACCCACACCAACATGGCCCAGGTCTAAAGCATTAGCCTCTACATCCGCAACGAAGACTGTACTCCTCTTGGAAGAAAAGAAAACCACCGCTGGTTGCTACTTTGAAGTTTGCACTGAATTTCAAGACCGCGGAGAAACACTCCCAGCTGGAACGCCGTTTTGGGCAAAACCGTTTGAGGAGATTGAAGTAGGAGTCCATTTACATGCCCATCCTGTAATCAGATGTCCGTATTTTCCTCAAGAATCCAGCCGAATTATGATGGATGTTTAATCGACCACACAAACCCAACGTTAGTTATACTTCATTATCCGAGTTGTTTCGCAAGGATAAGATCGAGACCCGCTCACATCTTTGGTATCAAACAATAATCGATTTAGTGCGTAAGAGTCGTTTAGCTCAACCATTGACGTGTTTTTAACGAACTTTCCGGTAAATACTTTACAGATACACGTGCAGTTTTGTTACACGTTGGATCGAATCAACACTACTCAACTTTTTTAGACTATCAACCAGTTAGCTCCCTTTGGACCACCAGCCCACTTTGTTATTTGTCAGCATCAAAATCAGGCGTGAAATACGACCAGCAAGTACTATACATCAAAATCCCTTCTTCAGGAGCCGACGAAGGGAGTCCGTGCGAGGTAGTTTTATGTGCTGTTCTCCCAATGGCGCCCAACCTCGTGAAACGAATAACGTTATCCGGTACAGGACTGTCTTGGGAGAGCACTGTGCACAAAGTGACTGGTGCGATCGTTGAAGTAGTTAAAGAGATATCAGAAATTACACAAGACCGTAATTCCAGATATGTAGAGTCTGCTTTCACATTTGGAAAGAAATAGGATGGCTACACGAGGAACGATCGTAGAGACGCAATAAGCAAAAAGCAGGAGTGTGTATATGACCTTTTTCAAATAAAAGTTTAGACAAATTTGTAAAAAAAAAATCAAACGAACGTAGTGAATTGCTTCAAATTGCAGCCAGGTGCGCAATGCCAATAGCAGTAGCACGAAACTAGGTATAGGATCAGGCTGCGCCCAACATTTTACTAGCTTCGTTGAAAGCACACATACTCATACTCGTTCACTGCCTTTTTTCTATAGTCATCATTTGCGAATATTACAACACAAGTTCCGCGGGCCATTTTTTATCATACTAGCCCGTAAGGTGAATCTGTTGTAAACCATTTAACACTAGCATAGCACCGTGCCTTTCCACAACCATCAATACGATACAAGCTTCACTACAAACTCCAGCACACAAACTGACACTGATTGTGGAACGGCATGAATGGATTCATTAAAATGATGTGCCAGACGGATTTAATGCGATATCAGCACATGACTATTCTGGTTTGCTTACATGTACTCAACAACCATGACTGACAGATTTAATTCAACACCCGAGAGTCTGTGGTGGTTAGCATGCTATTGCGACAACGGGTGTCTCGTAGGTGTGAACTAACTGACTAGAATAGCTTAGACAGAAAAGTCACCTCTATTACCCCACAACGACATCTCTTTTCCAACCTCGCTCCCTCATCGTTCTAAAGAACCCCGCTCGAGAAGCACTGTAGTACGAGTTGCATACACTTGAATTTAGAAAACCTCTGAGTACCTCAAGTTCAGTAGAAAATGCAAGACATTTACGGAGGGAAATGTGCCTCAAGACCGTGAGTCCCTCAATTCTCCTACATTTGTTTTCAATAGGCTCACTCTCAGGAGACAAATTCTAAGAGACAGATGTTGACCTGTAATCTCATGTAAACTTCAAGGGATTCACACAGAGGTGTACATCACCGAGAAGGACCGAATTTTTCTTTAGGACAACACGATTTTTTCAGTAGTGTCAAAGTTGCTCTTTACTGCCTCCCTCTCAGAACTCAACTCTTCTGAGACCACATCTGCCGTCTCTAAAGAACGACAACTGTACGAGACATTGTGCTACTATGTACATGAAAAAGGGGAAGATTTCTGGTAGTGCATCCGGCTTGACCTAAGCATCGGGCGACTGATCCAACTTTGTAACGCTAATCAATGTTCACAAATTGTGCACATACCAAAGCTGTCCCATCATATTCTCCATTTACTCGTTCTAACTGAGGTTACTGTGAATTGCATTGATCGACAGGAACAAAACGTACAATTGTTCGCTTCCATGCTCTCAAAAATGTGGATTGGGTGTTTACCCCAAAATGTTACTGGGATAGTTGCTCTGTCAAGTATGGTCCATCTGCCTTTCCAAGTTGTTTTGCCTTGAGACTACTGGAAGTGTATTGTTCCACTCATGAACCACCTGGCAACGCACGACTGACACATGCATCTAGAGAGCGGGTCATCCAGCTCATCGGCACTATGCAACCAACAAAACTTATGCGCTGTTAGAAGCGTAGCTGAGTGAACTGTCGGGAAAACACAGAACAACTCGCGCTGAAATGACCGAATCAACCATATGGACCTCTCTTGAAAATCTCTCGGGCTTGATAATGTTGCAGCAGACGTTCAGTGGAAAAGCTGAATAAGGTAGCAAATCGTACCAAGGTTGAAATCCGTATGCCTACGTACCAGTGGTTGAGATCCAATTCTAGTGAGCGGTGCGACATAGTAAGAACTGAAGACTCATATCTGAATAGCCTTGTAGACAAGCCTAAATTAAAAACTTGTACGTTTGTCCGAAAACATTCAGGGTGGATGATGACTCTCTTGCATTTGGAACATGATCGGTCAGATAACATTCCACGCATCCATACCTTTGGAAATCCTCATCAAGTAGAGATGGATGAATAGCCATAAATAAAACCAAACAAAAACAGAGATCAAGTGAGTTAGGATTTATAGAGAACTGACGGGAAAGTACATTTTTTACAGTGTGTATTTGTTTCGCATCTTCTTGTCAGCGAGGCTGCAAATAGAATGAGAGAGGAGTTATACAAACTGTAGTACAAGGAAAAGAGCGCCTACACGAACTGAGTAAAATGATGTACATTGATGCGAGTGACGGTTAGGTAATTCAGACGGCAAGTCTCTTCTACCATTATTGGAATCATTTATTGGTGCCTGTAGAAGTGATAATCGGACCGTACAGGTAATCAATCGAAATTGATTGGCTAACGAACGTTCAATTCATCACCCGACGAACCCAGATACAGGACGAAAAACAGTCCATTATTCTGACGCCAAGGCACGATGAAAGTTATGACTTAAGGGTCTGCTTTCGCAACACACATGAGTAAGCTTATCGTATATGAGGCGGTGATATGAACATACGCGAAGTATGGTATGAAAAGATCATTAAGATTAGCATTCTGTGATGACTAAAACCGGAGTAATACAGCTCCTGTAAGTTGCGTAGACCGTTGGGTGGTACGCCTATGGAGAGGGCTTGTGGAGAAATCAGGTAGTTTGGCAAAGGAGAACCGCGTGTTATTAGAAACAGAAGTTGTCTATCTGATTGCAACAAATATACGAGTTGTTGTGCGGGTGATCGGGTTCATGGCAGTACCAGTGATGGAGGAGGAGAATACTAAGCTCTTGCGTCCATAGATCTGAAAATGAATTCAGCTCAACAATGATTCTGAGGTGGCGAAAAAAGCGCTCAGCTGTGCTGAGGTGCGAAAAAAACCCCCAACTGTGACACCCTTCCGGTGCCTAGTTGCCGTGCCAACCGAAGGAGGCACGAGGGCTGGGATACTGCCAGGTTGCCCATGCCTAGACAGGGGAAGTCAAGAGGCAGAAGTTGGGTTCGAACCACGGACCTTCCGGTTAGTAAATTCGCCCTATAACTAATTGAGCTACCTCGTTATCTAGCGAAAATCACCAGACATCGTTGACAGCGTTTGCGGGCAGTACATAAGTAGAAGCGTTGATGAAGAAAAGCAATCTAAACAAAATCTTGAGAAACAACGGTCGTACAAGTAATCTCCGAGTATTTCCGACTGATGTTGATCTCAAGGAAAACACCGCCCCAATCGATTTTCTCAAATTTGGAGCAACTGGAGCTATAATTAGATTCCATTAGAGTGAACAATTCCAAGGTCCCCTCAAAGAAGCCCTCTCTCTTAGACCGGGTCAACGCTTTTTTTCATCACCAACGCATGNAAAAAAAATATTAGAATAAGACAGCACAAGCCTAGCACAAACTTCAAATAGTGTCAGTACGATCGTCACTAGGATCGGTCATGTCCTGTACTGTAG
>NW_008751802.1:1186337-1211297 GCF_000715545.1 Opisthorchis viverrini
AACGGTCGTACAAGTAATCTCCGAGTATTTCCGACTGATGTTGATCTCAAGGAAAACACCGCCCCAATCGATTTTCTCAAATTTGGAGCAACTGGAGCTATAATTAGATTCCATTAGAGTGAACAATTCCAAGGTCCCCTCAAAGAAGCCCTCTCTCTTAGACCGGGTCAACGCTTTTTTTCATCACCAACGCATGCCCTAATGCATCGGTAGTTAGTGTTGCCACCTAACTGTCATACAACCCCTGGGATAGAACGCCGTAGGAAAGAGTGGGAAACAAGGGTAGAGATCTGGTGTAGGAAGCCCTATATCCACAGGGAAAGTGAGCAAAAACAAAATGCCGACAAACAACGATAAAAAATATGCGATTAGAATAAGACAGCACAAGCCTAGCACAAACTTCAAATAGTGTCAGTACGATCGTCACTAGGATCGGTCATGTCCTGTAGGGTATAATAATAATAATAATAATAATAAAGGTCCAGCTGTAACACCATTCCGAGGCATAGCTGCCATGCTACTGGAGGGAAGCACGAAGGCTGAGATACTACCAGTTTGCCCAAGCCTGCGTAAAGAGACTGGGTCCTTATACGTTCGATTAACGAATTCCAGTCAGAACGAAACGCGTGGCGGACTGCTTTTCCGACGGTAAGTGATCAAAACATAAGGACATAACATACCCTCAATGAACAATACATTTCCAGTGTTAAACGTGAAATTCAAGCGAACTCACTACATCGTTATAGTGTTCTTTGAACCATGTGATCATTCGATCCAGATTAGGGAAGATTAAACGGCGGAACCGGAATCCTTCGGGGCGAACACTGAACAGTTCGAAATGAGGCGTTCTGTTTGGCATGTAGGCCAGTAGGAAATATCCCGGTCGGTCTTTAGTTGAACTCAGAAAATAGGGAATTCGGTCTGGGTTGTTGCTCTTTTCCTGTAGAAGTAGCGCTCCCAACACGGCACGATCACCACCCTGAGTAGAGACGATGAGAATGTAGCAACCGAATGTATAGCACAAATAAGGGATATACAGGCGATAGCTCTATTTAGCGCATTTCAACTGAGTTAAAAGATAACTTAGAATGAAGGACCCCCATAATCTAAGACCGGCTCCAGTCCAAACAAAAGGAGTCCGTAGGGGCTGGACTCGACCCTTTCGAAAGCACATAACAGCTCCATTATCACGAGCTTGGAATGATCGGAGAGGTGGTTTGAACGAGTACTCCTCGTAATAAACTCCCAGTGATTGCCACGTTATTATACGCTAGCGTCAAGTAAACGGTGTTAAGTGCCGTTCACCGAACGGAGTAAAAGTCGATATAACAACTAAGTGCCGTATCCCACAAATGTGTGAAAAACGGTAGAAACTGTCATGAACCAGTGATTTCCCGTACCATTCGTTATTCACTACTTATAGCTGGCATTTTTCTTGCCCTGATTTCACTGACCATTAGATATCACTCCACCGTGCAGCACAGTAGTCAGAGTTCATGAACAAGGAAAACTGAGACAAGTATCCGCTATTATCGAAATACACTCATTTGGAAACAACTTTAGCTTTGTGAGAGACTCACCTGGAACCTACCTGAATCTCTCGTTTGTGATGTTTACGTTATGTTTACGCTTATTTTTTCTGGTCCGAAATGAAACCCTATCCAGGAAATAACTAGGAAATCACTAAAAAAAAAACAAAGTCCCCAAGAGCGAGAACATTGAGCAAGCCATTCCACTGCATATTACGGTAGACTTGTTTCAGGTTAGGAGACCAATTGTTGCTGCTTGAACTCATGACATGGACTAAATCGTCCAGCGATTGTATTCTTGCGCTGCCTAGCTGCTAGTTTACAGATGTCTAGACAAAAGCAACTCGACAGATATGGCGGATTGGAACCACACCTCAGTCCGAACCGTGAGATGTCTAGAAAGTGACGATATTTTGGATGAAAATTAGTGGCACGGTTACAGGAGATATGCCCGGACACACATCTTGTTTCTTTTGACTATTGTTGGTTTATAGTTTCAATAAGCATAAATCCGAAATCATTTGGGCAAACTACTATTCCACGATAAAAAATGTCCGGCTAAGAGTGATCAGCAACAATCCTACGAAACTAGACTTGCGTTGTTATCTTGTGCCTTAATCAGCAACATTCTTTCAACTGTGGACTGTCCAGTGTTCTAGTCTTGACAATTGTTACCATCACGCAAGTAACTTGGAGTCGACCTTTAAGGCAAGCTAAAATAACACCATAATACTCCAAAAAACCAAACTTAGATACGCACGAGAAATAAAAAATATACCACGTACCCTGGAATCTCGGTAGTACCGGTACGTCATAATATCACGGACAAGGGAAGCCATCGGTTGAACGTGGCGGGCAACGATTTCATCGAGATCCTCAAACTCTTCATCCCCAATAATAAGGAGTCGGCCCAATGAAAAGCTGTTCGTTTTTTCCTTCTCCAGAACGTCAATATGTTGCAGAGTTCCATCATCCACTTTCCAACTTACAGTGAGATGATCCGCACCCTACGCTCGATCAAGGAGAAATAAATTAGTGGCCTGGTTAACAACAACCTTGAAGGCAATTGGATCAGGTTAATAATTTAATGTTAGGGTATCTATCAAGAACCAGGGGAACATTACTGACAAATTATGTTCATCAACAAAACGACAACGTCCCATGGGTATGTTAAAATTCACCAATGTAGCTGAGGCGTTGCATGTTTCCGGTCGATTTGGTAAATAGCCGTTCCGGGGTTTCGTGCAAATTATTGCATAAAAGTGTGAAATAAGATAAATCTCGAAAAACCCCAAAGCATTGGAAGAAACGCCGCAGAGGAAATCACAAGTCAGAGCATAAGTGGGGCTACACTTCACCACTCTGGGGGAGCTGCGTTCAGCCATCCAGACGGACCGGATGAACCCAGCTAGGAAGCCCCATTTCAACGGTATCGATCTTACCTGACAAGATACAACTACTTGAAATGGGACAACTATGGGAGGGTGTTGTTGTCGGGACCAATCCTGAAATCCATTAGGTAAGACATCCAGTTTCCCGCAACTACCGTTGACGGTTAAAGCCATGAAGGTATGGTCAACTCCTCTGACCTCGTCATTCACTTTCCGCCTAAATTATTGGCAAGTTATGGAGGGAAGAATCTATATACTGTCACACCCAACAAAAATTGGGGCTAGAAGCGGTGGAACGGTTGCTGGATAACCGTAGAGCTGATTACTGTCCTTTATACGGTATGTATGTATATGTACACTAATGTATATTTCTGGACAGCCGGACCTCCCCAAGCCCAATAAGCCGTGGAAGTAAAAAGCGACCGATAACAGAAAGTCCGAATTAGCCTGTACAAATAGTCGTACCCTTCTACTTGGACGAATCACAATACTTCCAGGCTCCAGTTCAGGTTCCATTGCAAGCAACTGGTCGTAGCTGATGTTTTTGTAGTACGGATGGAAGATGACGCGTGAAAGATATGGGGTTGCATTTTCCTTCACTTTTGCTTTAGCTGTTTCCTCGGCCAATACATCTTGCTCATCAGCTTCATAATCATAGAACGGATCCGGTCGAGGTCTCCACATGTGGCGCTCATCCTAAGTAAAATGAAAGACAAATTGACGGATGGATGGATATTATGGAAGGAAAAGCATTACGCATATGATTTCAATCGTCATGTCTATAACCTCCATTTGGCAAATATGGTGGTAGACTCGTAATAGCGTTACCATAAAGTGGTGGTTACTCTACTAACAATCCCATGAATTTTAGGATATCTCAGAGATCTACTTAACGACATAATCAACACCGCATACTTGACAGCAAAACTACATAGATGGGTACTGGAACGATGGTCACCCTTTGTAGTTTCAGACTCCACACCTTCCAGCCAGGCCCGAATTTTTCATTCAAGAAGCTTCAAGGATGAAGGACTCGGCTACATGTGGATATTGTAGTGTTAGAACGCATGTAGCTTTAACGCAGAGATAGTCACTTTAGCGTATCATACTCAGGAAGCTCACCATGCCGAGTGATAGTAAATTGGAATGACCGTGCCAGGCTTAACACCCCGGAGTCCAATTATGCACAAATGCGACGTTCTGCGATCTGTTCCCGAATCCACGTGGTTGAGTCTAATCTACATCGGCCCACACACAGCTTAACGGACTTGTGAAAACTAGGTCCAAACAATGTGGTACCTCTAAGTTACGGTAAACTGCGTTTGCAAGTGATCCCAATTTTATCTGTGTTCACCTAAATCGGTTTGTTTGGATAAACTGCAGCTCTGATACACTCAAAGATAGGCTTACAATGCGTTGAGGCAGGCTAGGAGCTCCGACATTGGTATGGCTGCCGGAGCTATGAATAAGTAGGTAGGTAAGCTGAGGCTCAATTAGGTAGTCGTCAAGACCTGGAATCGAGACGCACAGACAACGACGAACGATTGCTGCACTGAGACCTGGAACGAGACGCACAGACAACGACGAACGATTGCTGCACTGCTGCTGTGCTGACCATCGAATGTTTCTGTGTAGTGCTAACTTCCGGAACAACCGAAGCCGTTTGACCACATGGCGCCTCCCGCACTCAAACCAACGTCTGATACAGATAGACCACATTGCCATTAGCTATATGTAGCGTGCAGTGGTTTCAGGAGCAGTGTCCAACTCTCAATGTCCCTGAATATAATAATGCTGTTTGAATCATTTCAGAAATGCATTATGAGGACATGTTTTGTAACTTCGCATCTATCACTGCCAATAACGTTCTCCTTCCGAAGTTCGGCATAACGAACTGCTTGGGAGTAGCCCTCTCGAGAAGACACATCTGGTTATCTTACATTAAAACAGCCTTTTGCTTATCCAATATGAAAATCTTATCGGTGCCACGTAAACTTACAAAAGGTTCATAACCGCAAGCATCCTTTAGTACTGTACACATTTTTGTTGCACTCCCCGAAATCGCTGAAAACACTTGAGAATGACTGCTACCCTATTAAAGGATCATGAAGCATGTTTCGAGACATGGCGGAATTTCCACGATTGTGCTGGTTGATCTTTTGACAAAAAAGACGCTTTTTCGAACCTTTTGCTCAAAGCTACTTCGGAAATTCATCACCCGAACTACTCCGGCTCTGACCGACATCATTTATACTTAGAGACTACGAGCTAAACTCATTATTTGCTTATACTGAAACCTAACATAACTCAGCTTTGTAGTACATAACCGAGTATTTCGTTGACAGTAACTGGGGGATGAATCAATGTTACTCCCAGGCGTAACACACGTTTGTCCTTTTATTTGAAGTTTATGCAGGATCGTTTGACACCAATGTAATTTTTTGCGTTAAAAATCTAGTCCCGAATGCATGAAGCTTTGTTTGAACTGACTATGGAACTTGACCGCATTTCCC
Organism: Opisthorchis viverrini; assembly: GCF_000715545.1. NCBI lineage: Eukaryota > Metazoa > Platyhelminthes > Trematoda > Opisthorchiida > Opisthorchiidae > Opisthorchis > Opisthorchis viverrini. The sequence goes on from NW_008751802.1 coordinate 1,191,771, forward strand.
TAAATTGATATAGGAGACATTTACACTGGCCCAACATCTTCCTCGACCAATAGATTTATTGGTTATCGAATCCTATCATCTGATCTTCCAAAAGGATTGTCGAGAGAGCAACTTGTGGCTAAAAGTCCACTTTCAGTGGAATGATATACATGAGGATATTAGATATAAAACAATAATTCAGCGGAAAATGAAAATCAACATAAGCTATCTCGAAGGAAGAAATCGTGCAGCTGTAACACCCTTCCGCTGCGTAGCTGCCACGCCACCCGGAGGAAGCACGAGGGCTGGCATACTGCCAGGTTGCCCAAGCTTAGACAGAGGAAGTCGAGAGGTAGAGGTCGGGTTCAAACCACGGACCTTGTGGTCAGTAAATTCGCGCTCCAAGCACTTGCGCCACCACTAATTGTTCAGCTGACCTGGGTCGTGCATTCCATGGCCCCTGGATTAATGAACACAAAACCGGATGAAAATATAAACATCTGCACATGGAAGCTTATTTCCATAAGGAGCGGCAAAACCAGAGCTGCCTTCTATCTATTCCACAAAAACTGGAGTTCACATCTGTCACCAAGCTTATTTATCACACGGCCTTATGATCCAAACGTACGCTAATTCCTTTGAAAATACACACAACTGTTGAATAGGTAATTTAGTAGAACATTTAAGGGGACATAGGATGTGAAAAGCAAACTGGCTCAAAAATCTCACTTGAAGATCGGACTGTTTGCATGTGAGTTCTACATTGAACTTTGTGATATCAATTTTCATTACGCGACACCGAATCAAAGTACCAGGCTGAGCTCGCTCAAACAACTTCTCAGCAGGAGGATCGGTAAGTCGGAGAGGTATGAAGCCCGCAATTCCATTGTCCAACTGAACTCGAAGTCCGACCGCTTGACCCGGACATTCGTTGTTGTCAAAGTGGCTCCAGACCTATTGAAGTTAGTTTGGTAAAAAAAGTATACCAATTCAATAAGGCACATAAAGCCAGGTGTTGCTAACAAAAAGAATGACTTTATACTGAATTTATACTCTGTATGTTCCCACGAAAAATCAGACAGAGTTATACAACCGAAGCCGTTATACAAGGACAAGTGCACCAGCTATCTTCTGAGTAGTTGGTTAAATAAGGCTTTTTTGGAATCTGCCAATTTCACATTAGGAAGGAAGCGTATGCCGTCATGTACCTATCATGTACTGGCAAAATGTCACATCCCCTTGTTTCTAAAATGTGCCCACAGAAATTTATCATGCCAGAAAGTGATCCTCCGATTTAAATGGACGAATTTGCTGCCAAGCTAGGAACATGCCTGGTTAAAGAGATTCTAGACCAATCACTCTAAAGTGGTAAAGTGAGTGACCTCAATGCATGAAGTGGGATTGGTGAGTGAAAACAAAATACCCGGCGATTTACAATGAATGCCAAATGCTAGTAAAGTAGGATCGATTGACATACCGAATAGCAAGCAGGAGGGGACCAAGTATTACTGGATCAGTAAATATTGAGATCACAGTATATGGCGTTCCATTTTCAACTTACACAGTTCTCAACCGGTGAACAATTAACTGGGATTCGCAACAGCAAGTACATTCAGTTCACTGTACATAGTCTCTCCGGCAAACCTACCTTGCCATTGGATGGTCATAACAAAACGATTCTGTTTTGAGGATCGAGTGGAGATTAGGAATAAAGTGGTTTCAGATTTCCGAAAATCCCGTAGAAATTGACTGTCGATGGTACATGGTGCAACCAATTAAAATTTTGATCAGAGGATACCCCGGTTAGTACACTTGTTTCTTCGTAACTATGGTAGACTGATGGAACAGATCGGAGAAACTGATGCGTCAGCCATGCGAAACACAATAATGAGACTACCGTGGTCAAATAATCCAAATGAAATAGGCAAACTTCAGAACCCCCGAGTTCAGCCCCATATACCGTACTTTCTGCCAGATTTCACGATTACCACTTCATACTAAGATCGGAGAGAATATAACGAGGCTTTCCTGAGCACCGCATTTAGTTTGTGAATTCCATGGCAAACGTAAAATGACGACGGGATGCGCATAAGTCGATGTTAGGTGGGGTTGTGGACGAGGTCATAATTTGCTATTTAGACTCTGTATACCTATGATAGAATGATTACTCTTCAAAATCCTCATATAACACGAGCTGTCCGGGCAGCATGTGATGCGTCAATATTTACATTGTTCAAGAACTGGAAGTTGTCTTGTCGACAGAAGGGGCACATCCACAACCCATTAGTCTCATTCTTCGTTGGATTTGCATTGTCTAGCTGTTCTGGACGTGGGCGGCGTGTGGCGACTGCGACTACGCGGCACTCAATCAGACGCCCGACGTGGAACGTCTCGGGTGTTTCATGGGTTACCATACTGAAGATCATTTCCGGATTTGCCGATTGATAAGGGGCGCGGTAATCTCGGTATCTGTTGTTTAGCTCCTTCCGAATGTCGTACAGGGTAATGTGCTTATCGCCATGGTCTTGTCTCTTCAATTCCTCCGCGAAAGCATCTAGATCCAACTCGCGAAGACGGGCGGGGCTAAAACGCGAAAATAAAAAGATCAGATATCAAGTGTAATACATGACGACAAACAAGACACGGAACGGCAAAGTAGGAACCGTAACACAATAATAGCTCGATCGTTTGAAGACGACCTTATCCTAATGTGTTTGCGGAATTCGTTGTAGACCACATCACTGTGGTAATAACATGTCTAAATATGGACAGGTCCAGTGGAGTTTATTTTCGCAAACCAAATTAAAGCGGTGCCAATGAACTACGATCAGAACTGATCTCAGTCGAGATTTTATATTTTCGGGAACTGTAGAACTTACGTCCTCAGGAAATCAGTGTTCCACTGAGTGAACTTCGTGACATCACTCATACGGGTTATTTTAATAGTGCTGCAGCCATCGCATATCAGTCTTTTGCCCACCAGTGAAAAATTGCGTGGCTCAAAGTTTCACAGATAGCTTATTTAGACTGGGAAACGCATCATGACTCCATGAGTAAATTCACATCACGAGTGAAACCTCTATCATAGCGGTCGTCCATTGAGGAGCCAGTCAACATGTAACCACGTGATGTGGATTCCGCGATTTAAGGATGGGTGGCGCAATATGCTGTCTAAGTGCGAGTTCATCACACTGCTGATCAGCTGCTCAAGGCCGAAGTGTGAAGTGTTCAAACTACTAGCCGGGAGGTTATGGATTTGAAGCTCCCTGGAGTTTCGTGAGATGCGCAGCGTTGATGATTCTCAGTAAGGATGAAACAGCTGTACAGTGCTTTTTGGCTTTTCAGCATAGACTGGCTTCAAATATAGGACGAAATATTCCTTGAAAATTCCAAAATCTTATCGTACCACGAACCAATATATTAAAACCGTACCAATGACTGTCAACTTCAAATGCTTTCTGATACCTGCATTGCGGGGATGCTTCGTTAATAATCCGTAATTGGACTATCAGCCATGGATAGTAGGCAACAGCCCGACCAATACAGTGATATTGACTCGTTCTGAATGAATGGAGAGACTGACAGCTGCATATTGACGGTGGCGCCTCTAACAGCATATCACTGTCGGTAGTACGCAAAGGCTAAATCCAGCAAAGAAGACAAAAGCTACTAAAGCAACCGAGTTTTCCCAAGTCATCGGCCGCACACTTGGTGTAAAGGGTCCTTCTAAGTAATAAACAAATCGTTCAGCTGTAACGATTCCGATGCCTAGCTGCTATGCCACCCAAAGGAAGCATGAGGGCTGACATACTGTCAGGGTGCCCAAGCTTAGACAGGGGAAGTCGAGAGGTAGAGGTCGGGTTCGAACCACGAACCTCAGCAAGTAAACTCGCGCTCTAACCACTTGAGCAATCTTGCCTTCTAAGTAGATAGTCCACTAACAGGAGAGTTGTTTAAACCTGACCTATGGCAAAATCCCGGGTTACGTGCTTAAATGGCCCGTCAACCGATTGCCTTAGAAACATAGAGTAACGCGCACCTTTGAACAATTTCCTCAAGTGCAGTTGTCGGATCACATTCCTCATTGTCCTCATACTCAAGTGCATCTACGGCCATCTTCTTCGCCAGGTCGTAGCTCTCCGGATGAACCCGAGTAGAGTCTAGAATCTCCACATCATCGGCATCCAAATCCCGAACAGCAGCCGTATCGATCTTAATGAAACCGGCGGAGTTGATCACCACACGAGGGCCAAACTTGATGACGGTGACCAGCTGCATACGATTGGTAAGGAACATCTTTCTGTGTCTCAGGATCTAAATCGCAGGAGAGGAGTAAGGGTAAAGTCACAGAAATTCATTGAATACGCGTAAGAAAGCATCAGAAAAAAAAGCTATGCTCACATAGGTGGCTAAAGTGAATAGTGAGAATGAACATGATATACGGAAATGACCAGAGTACTGACCTTCAGCATGTGAAGACCTTTCCGCGGTCCAAGACCAGAAACAAACTGTAAAACGCCTGCAGTGTGTGGGTGAGATAGACACCGATTGACGTCCACACCGACTTCATTCACACGGTTAATAAATTCTATTTCTAATGCCTCAAGGAGCTTTTCGCGAGGTAGTGAATCTTGTAGTGGATGCCAACGCACACCCAGAATCTCCTCTTCCGTGTTAACGAGTTGACTGAATTCAGCCAACGGGTCTTGAAGGCGACGCCCAAGTGAAATGGCTTGACGGAGAAGAGGAGAATAAGATACAGGGAGATCGGCCGACGCACGAGACGACTGGGCGAAGACGATTGATAGTTCAGTCTCCATCAGCTCAACATGAATGCGAGGAAGGCGGCGCTCGGAGGCAAGTTCGTCAACTAAGCGCTGAATATCTTCTTGGAGGTATAAAGCACGCCTGCAGTCACATCCGATGACTATCACCTGCGGACGATGTTTGACCATGAAACCCGACAGCCGCTGCATGTCCTTTTCCTATGAGAAAAGGGTCGAAAACATTCATCAAGTTCCAGAGATAAGTGTGTGAGTCATTACCCTGGGTCCCCGGTTTAAGCGTCGAGCACCTTTTACCATCACTTTTTGTCAAGAATATACCTGGTTTCTAATGTACTACTCATGAGGTTGCTGAAAATCCCTCGACAGCCCACGACCGGTTTCGCCCTTCATCAGGTAAGCGCAGTAACCGGGTTTCCGTCAACCTTATGTTCTACTTGAAACCAAATTGCACGAAATTAGCGAATATACACTCATCTGCAAACTAATTTGGTTCTTTCGAGAGACTCCTCTGGAACCCAGCTGAATCTCTCGTTTATGATGTTCTCAGATGTTTTCAAATATCGTACCGACTGAAACATGGGGCAGCCTGGTGCAGCACATTCAGTTGCCTGAGAACATCATAAACGAGAGATCCAGCTGGGTTCCAGGTGAATCTCTCAAAAGAACCTAATTAGTTTGCAGATGAGTGTACATTCGCTAATTACCTGATTTCTTTTCGATCAGTATTAGACTTCAAAGCCGTTGATGGGATTATTTGAACCTGTGAATAATTTATGGAGACAAATCGAATGGGCGTACACAAAAGTGTTGAATCAGGCTGACGGTTCGTACAACGCAGTTCCGGTATCACCTCACCATTCACTTCTGACGGGCAAGATGAATGACTTTCAAACACTATCTGCGGATGAATCTGACCTTCAAACTGCCACAATCCTTCAGGAGGACTTCCACTAGCTCTTTTCTGAGAGGCATCTTTTCACTGCATTGTATCTGTCCTTCGTAGAATGATTTATACTACCACAAGAGGTCAATAACTGTCCGTAGTTAGAGCGCTCGTTTAGTGTATTTGGCCCCATGAAGAGGAGCATCAGAGTGTTAAAAAAATCAAGCCTTCCAGATGGATAGTTCGATAACCAATTCCCACTCAGCTGTTCGACGCTCAGTATTCGTTACTCTGTTAACAAATCCTTTAATTTTGTTTGGTAAAGTGTCCGGCTGAGCAGCAAGAAAGAAGCAAAACCCGTGTGAAGTTACCGTTAGACTTAACAGATTGAAGCTGGAGTTGACCGCGTGAACCATTTGGCTGAGTGAAATGATTGGCATCAAGAATGAAACGACTAAACTACTGCAGTTCCACTCACACAACGGTCATTGCCGTTTAAAAAACTACGGTTTATCAGGGTTTCTTCATCCAGACAGTTGGCCACACGGCACGAAAATAGCACGATGTTGCCCTTTACAACGATTGCTAATACTTAACAGCCGGTGTGTTTCACTTTGCTTAGCTAAAACATATGATTAAATGGGTTCACCTTGCCCATCCTCAAGGAAGCTGAAAACCAATTACAAAACCAGGTAAAAAAAAAGTAGTAATTTCATAGATTTTCCCGAAAGTTCAACACTACTGTTCATTGCGATTTTCTTCGTCAGTTCTTACCGTCTGCGGAATTCTGTGCTGTCCATAGCCTCGTGTTTAAGACCACGGGTATGACTAACACTCTACCTCACATGTCACCTAGCAATTCACCCAAATTTGCACCAAAACATACATAGGTATGACGGACCAGTGCCTTTTTCAGTGGATCTCTGGGAACTTCCTAAGAGAGTTGCTGCGAGCCACACAGCTAGCAGATAACCAAACATGTTTATAAAACAATCCACATAGTTGGACCTAGTCAAAGCTTCGAAATTCTGCTCTATCACTGAAACCCGAAATTGTCATCTCTCAGTGAATCGATGTTAATCAGGGCACAGCAACTAACACTGTAGGCACAAAATGTAGCGATTTACATCACCTGCTTACTTTGGAACTCAACCCACTCCAACTTTATCACGAGGCGCAGTATGACGTTCGACGTTCAACCATTGTAGCCATACACTACGGGTATGCACATTTGCAACTGATATGAGTTATCTAAGATTTTGGCACCTCTCAATCAATCCTTTTGCTGTTTTGATAGAATAAATTAAGTGGATTAGGTCTTTGGAAACAGAACAGCATCCTACTGCGCTGTCAGTGATAAAATGAGGGCTTCGTCATAAGGGCATAAGTAAGCAACTAGAAGAATGACACATCGGAAGACCCACTGCTTCTCTCGGCAAGTAACCGGGGATCTTTCCGTTAGGGATTAGCAAAACAGGACCAGACGTCCATGAACAGCCACGAAAATCATGCATAACAGGATAAAGTGACGTTAATATGTACGGTGAAGTCGTCGAGTAGGATTCGTCTGATTCCCATATTTAGACATGTAGAAAACGGTTCATGCTAACCGAATTGCTCGACTGAAAACTTCGCTTTATGCGGACGTGCTGATGGCTCAATGAAGACCATGAGACCTGTTCGGCTCTATTCAATCCACCTGTTGATCTAGAAAAATAATGTCCTACAAACTAATGAGATTACTGGCGCTAGTGTTCTAAGGTAATCTATCTTTTTTAGCCTTTTCATTTCGAAATCAAATATTAAAACATTTGGACACAGTGTCGAAAAAGAGAACTTTTTAGAATTTCGAAGGAGTGCGTGGTTACAACCGAATTATTTGTATAAATAAAAAAACCAGTGGTCCAACCGCTGCGCTCTTTCGGTGCGTACCTGTCTGTGATTTGAGGGAGATACGAGGGATGGGATGCTGCCAGGTTTTCCAAGCCTAGACGGGAGCAATCAGTAAGCATTGGCTTACTCACCTTAAGTTTCTTGAAGTCTTCTTGCACACGGTTTGACTGCATCAATCCGTGAAGATGGAGAAAGTCGACGACTTCCCCGTTCGAATCCAGATGGACCGCTGAAACCACAGACTGTCTAGCGTCATCTTCGTCCTTTATTGCCATGGCTAGAACTCGAGCCCCTTTGGACCACACAGCGCCACTCACATGAGATTCACTATCCCCATGACCCCGTCCACTGTGTTTCCCGCGAGAACCACTGAATGGGCTGGCTGCATTCTCAGTATCTGTTTCGTAAGACCTGTGACCGTCTGGTGGGTACGGTGCCACTTGCAGGTAATTGAACAGTCGCTTTGCGCACATCTGCGAGGTACAAGGAAGCTGTGATTAATACGGGCTCAACCTGTAGTACACAGTTGTGCGTGGTTGGTCAAGATACAAAGTGGACTGTACAACGTGCGAGAGAGACAGTATAACAAAACACGGAGTTAAAACGATAAACGAAGTTGGACAATTGCATAGAGAACGTAATAAGGGAAGTTGTTGTGGGAATAATCGTAACACCCACCAAAATTATGTCAGCACGGGGCAAACAACGTAGCCTTAACACTACCAAGATACCAGGTCTAGCCCCGGATCTATTCAAAGCAATCCAACCGTTGCTTTTCAAAATGCCACCGATCGAACGGGCCAGTAAGAGGGATTCGAGAGTATGCAAGTGAACTGTTCCGAACATACAATCACAGGTCACCTGGTAAATGCCTGTAGACGCATTTCACCCTACGGGTGAGTACACTAACAACAGTGGGATTTGTAAGCCACAAAAAATGAACTAAGGCCGTTATATTTATCAAACGAAATTATAACAGGAAAAATTTTTGAGTTCATTAGACATGTAGTGTCTATGGAGTCTCCAACATGGAGTGAGTGAAACCTGAAAAAGATAAACTGGTCACCATTTAAACAAATTGATGCTGAGGAAGACCAACACAAAAAAAACCGTATTTTGTGGGCGCTGACTTGGTTTTGGAGATCCACTACGCGGCATCAGCTTTTGATGAAAGGTCAAGCAGCACTGTACGGTTTCATTCATTCTTGCAAAGAGGTTGCTTCTCGAACTCCACTAACTCTTGGCACATTGAAAATGTGACGGAAGAGTGGAAGTGTGCAGAAAGTCAGTTTTCTCATCAAGTCACAAATTTACGACCAGTAAGACTCAATTTTACGAAAAGCCAAAAGTTCAATCTGATGGCCACGAACCGTATACACAACAGAACAACTCAAAGGGCAGAGAAGAATTGTTCATGAAAATAAATCCAGACAGGGCACTCACTCGCAGAACCGCCTGTTGACTCGCCTCAAGCATCCTATCCTTGAGCTCACGGATTAAAACGGGAAAAATGAAGTCTTCAGCAGCTTGCTTCAGCACCAAACTGCGCTCTTCATTCCACGCCTGCACTAGGGAACTGAACTCATCCTGATGGAAGAAACGTTGAAGTTCGTCCAACAAAGATAATCCACGAATATGTTCGGAAGGTAGGTGAATTTCGTAGGTGAGCAGTTTTTCAAGACTAGCCTGAAATGGAATTTTCATCAAAATGAAGCAAACAGTGAAATAAGTGCAGAAATCTTTTTTCTCGCCCATCTACCTAGATCTAGACTATCTTCAAGAAATGGCACGCCCAACCAAAATAAGAGTGCTTTGATAACTGACTTCATATAGATCCTTATGGAACATAATGGCTTTCACGATGAGACCGGAACTTACCGTTGTGTGACGGTTTGCGCACCTCAGCGACCCGTTGAGCTATACTGGAGGTGTCCCTGCGACACACAGAAACTCTCATACCAGCCTGGTCAATAGTTAGAGGTCTAACAAACACAGTCTCTCGGTCTAGATTGCCTGAATGAGTGTCTTGAGGTGTAGGCACCTCGGAATGATTGTACAAAGTTACCACTAAGTCCCTTCGCCGTCCACCTTTATTCTTTTCTTCACAATAAGGCTTTCAAATAAATCATAGTTGTACAGCAGCGAAGCATCGGTGTTGAACACTGATGTCATGCCGTTGATGATGATGATGGCCTCCGGAACAACATACGACAACTGTGCAATTCTCCGGAACCGGAGACCATTCAACTTCGCCTATTTGGATTGTATTCTGTTTATTTAGGCGATACAGTTTCAACCAGTGCAACGGCCACAAAAACTTCTTAATGCACTATTCCTTTTCCATAGCGACTATATCTTGCAAGGAATGGGAGCTGCCGAAATAAGCAGGATGGTCCTTGAGAGAAGGGAGAACGTGGCCAATAACTTGGTTGATATTCTAACCCTTGAAGAATTATTGAACTTTTATCCTGGAGACCAATTAAATAATTGTAACTATTCTAAGGTTGCGAATGGTGATCTGGCGACCAGTTTTCCTCTTTAAGGATCCTACTGGCTTCAGCGAATTTACACTCATCTGCAAACTAATTTGGTTCTTTCGAGAGATTCACCTGGAACCCAGCTGAATCTCTCGTTTATGATGTTCTCAGGCAACTGAATGTGCTGCACCAGGCCGCTTCATGTTTCAGTCGCTACGATATCGCGATACACGTATATTTGTAATGTACTACTCATAAGGTTGCTGAAAATCCATCGACAGCCCACGACCGGTTTCGTCCTTCTTGGGGCTCATTACAAATATACGTGTATCGCGATATTTCAGATATCGTAGCGACTGAAACATGAGGCGGCCTGGTGCAGCACATTCAGTTGNTGTATATTCGCTAATTTCGTGCAATTTGTTTCAAGTAGAACATAAGGTTGACGGAAACCCGGGGACTGCGCCTACCTGATGAGCCCCAAGAAGGGTGAAACCGGTCGTGGGCTGTCGATGGATTTTCAGCAACCTTATGAGTAGTATCCTACTGGCTTATTCTAGAATTAGGAGACAAATGACCCACCAGAGTGCAAATCAAGGATTAAATTTGTCGACCACATCCATGTGGTCTTCGTAGAAGTTTAGCAAGAGGTAAATAACTGAACACTAAAGTCACTTCATCAGTCCACAGAGTAAAATGGTGACAGTTTGTCATTTGTGTCTAGAACCTGCTCTCATACACATACGAAAACTGATAATACAAGGTACATGGTACTGTGGCAAATGGATATTCAAACAAAGGATCATTCACACGCATTTGTTGTCATCCTAAAAAGCGCCTCCAGCCAACAAGCTGTTTCGCTACACCATGAACAAGTACAAACCAGCCCTAGATAGAAAAACCGCTTTCATCGTTCCAGAAGGGCTTGATAAGCAATAGATAGTTTTATAGTTTGTAAAACTACGAGTAGAAGACGAGCAACTAGGGTTTCCGGTGCGGTGCTCAAAAATCACAACCTATGGAATGTGATCAGGCGGTCTGCTGCTAAAGCGACTACTTATTTTAAAGATTGCTTACTATCGCTAGACCTAACCGGACTCCGAAGATACGAACCGTAGACAACAGCTTTGCATCGTAACTGATCGGCAAAACAACATTGGAGGATCGACGAATAGTTTGCCGGCATAAACAGAACCACATCCCAACTTACATTATGCAAATGAAGGAACAGGACAGATCCCATCAGATCGGATACTGGCTTGTTCTTCAAGTACTTGATTGAAATCAGTGGATGTGACTCATCTATTTCTTTCACACCACGGGGAGTCGGGCGAACAGATATGACTGCCTGTGACTGAAACATTTGTCTCATCATCCGCCGTACAAATGGTTCACGTGATATCTCAAACGCAAGCATATACCGGGCCGCACTTAATGCCACGTTAGCTGTAGGAAACTGCGGGGAGAGAAAATCACCGGCCGCATCTAGGGGAAGCATCGGGCACTGATCGACATCATGGCGTAAGTACTGATCCTGAACATTCTCTGCGAACTGAGCCGCTGACAGACCGAAACGCTGAACCAAGCCTCCCAAAGCAGCTCGTTTGGCTACTTCGTACGAAGCCGTCGCTCGGGCCTGTCGTTGACGGATTTGTCGACCCGTTAACGGATCAAAACTGAAGGTTAATGGGATGGCGTTTCCTTGTTCAGGTAGATAGGACTCTTCCTCGTTCTCATCAACCTCCACGCCATCCTACAATCGCAAGGGAAAATCGATAGTCAGACGGAATACAGACAGTGTACCAGTAAAACGAAGGTCAACAACAAACCTTTTTAGCCTCGTCTTTTTCCTGCTTTCGTTTGAACCAACGTTGCATTGGTTCTGTGAAGCTGGAGTAGTGCAACAGATAGTTCAAACGCACATCGATTAATTCTTCCAGGGACTCCGCGCTACGCGCACTAAATTCAGGGTTTAAAAAGTGCAGCATAAAACATACCAAGATATAAGCTTCAAAATTGAAGTGGCATGTTTTTTCTGTACACTCCCGGGGTCATCTGGGCTAGTTGCTTCGAAGAAATCGTGTAATTTCTGGAAAAGCTGAATCATATTACGCTTGCGTTGGTTCAGTATGGTCCACTTTTCATCTAGTTGGTAAATACGCCAGAGGTCCTTGATGTTCAGATCTCGCTCAACGCATTCCTTGCGGTAGAAAGCGATAAACGGCACTTCAAACAATGATTCCCGCATCAGCTTGAGCGTCTCCAAGATTTTTGGAATAACGGACGGTGGCTAAATATAGGAATTAATGGACACTTTCGCATTACTTTGAGTTCTGGTTCCTCCTTGAATGCCTTTCTGTAGATCCAGTTAGCTTCATCCGAGAGCTCCGTCAACTCTTGAGCATAGTTTGGTGAATAAGGATCAATTGATTGTACGGGGACCTGGCGTAACTGGAAACGTTCCGGAATGTCTGTTTTCCTTATTCGCTCGTCAGCTTGACTGTAGTAGGCGCGCTCCAGATCACTGGGGTCAAAAAGTTCATAAACCTTGTCATCTAAAACTACACTAGAACGAGGTTTCCTTTGTTTTCGTCTGACGGAAGCCGAAGCCTCCTCGTCATCTGAATACTCTACCTCCGATTCTTCACTGTATTCTTCACTACCAGCGGCGTGTCCTTTACGGAAGGCCTCGAATTCCGACATGTCGAAATCTACACCAAAAATGTCTTGAGCCTGCTGAAGTGCCGCGTCTTTGTGAACAATACGCCTGGTAGTCTTCGCTGGGGCCTCACCAGCCCGGTCATCAACAATGAAATCGCCCATATCTGATGAGGAGAGAATAAAAGTCAACTTTAGTCCAAGGTGAGATATCCTCTCAAAAGTGTTAATTTTACACAAGCAACGTGTAACTTCAAATGAAGTACATATTTTCTTTGCAGTACTAATATATCTGCACAGTAGTATACATGACTGGTAGATGAAATTCCAGGTCCTTCTAACATACGTAAAAGAACCGTAAACCAAAACCTAGACCTACAATCATGCAGCCCGTCTCAGCAGCCATCGAACAACATGGCCAGGCTTGGCATAACAGATACCGATTATGTTATTTCAACATTTCACAAAATCCGTACACATTCATTGACGTTGGTTGTGAGGAATGAGGCATATATTGATGGGGAAGGAGGTTCGGAGCCGGTCCTTGAACGAAGTATCCGCTGGAGATCCGCTGTAGTTCAATATAACTAAACAAAAAAGCAAAGCTTGATATCACCATATCAGCGGAATTCACTACTGAAAACAAAAATGTGAGGTTCTCATCACCAACCGTCAAGAATGAGCACATGCAATTTACGATACTCATAGACCTGGTCCACCCTCATGAAGAACCTGACCACCGGGAAATAAATACAAGATATCACGCAGAAGTTAATCAAGGGAAATAGGTGAGGTCTTATAGATGAGTGGTTCTCATGAATGCGTCACCAGATCAACGGGTTCAAAACCTGTGCTGGTGAAATGTCCAAGGAAGACGGGCCAGGTCATGGCTTCACAACAAGAAAGCGGCCACAGTCGAATTGGATAGCGTGAGATTTGCGCGCCTTCCTGATGGGTCCCACGTGATCCCTCTTGCACGTGCAAGAAGTCCTGAAGAACCTAGAACTTGACCAACCCAATGGCTCTCAAGCTGTCACTTTCTAGTTAGACTGCCTAGTCAAAGTTTATCAGTTGTTGCGTGCTGAGCTCTTATCGGGCGAGACTCACAAAGAACGTTGGGGCAATTCCACCGACGGCATCTTACACAAATGTGGTGCCCAAGTGTGATAATCTCGTTGCAATCCCAAAGTATAGAAATCTAGTTCTTGACCACTGAGGAAATAGAGCTTCTTTATCAATTCCCCACCCATCCCCTTTCTACGCTTCATGTTTGTATGGCAGCACTAACTAGTGGTGCACAAATGGATGGTCTCACAGACTCTACCAAGGAAATTAGAACACAATAACAGAGTCCTTTATAATCCCTTCATACGTTTTCCAGAAAACCACAGGTTGTACACGATTACGGAGAAAATACTCCCACGCTTGGTCATCGAGCGAACTAGCATCGGAGTCATTATCGGTAGGAGAGAATTAGTGAAGTAGTGCATAGATTAAAACATGGTGCAGAATAATGAGGACTGAACGTAGACGGAGTGACAAATTCACAGCCGGATGATACGAATATCAAGCACTGGCATGTGGTAAGGAAAACAGCTAATGATAGCGACATACCATCATAGTCTTCTTCCTCTTCTTCGTCTCCTGTGACCCTGAAGCTAGCAGCCTTATTTGGTGCGTCTGCTGCCGAACCACCGTCCTCGTCATCGTCATCTTCGAAAATTTGACGAGCAACAACTTCCCGTCCGTGATCCACCTCACGTGCAACTTTCTTTGCCGACACTTGTTCCCCATCGGACTCGTCATCATCGTCCACAACCAGCCGCCGCTTCTTGTGCTAGCAGACAGATGAAGGAAACACTTTGTTTAGCTACCACACACACACAAAAAGAACTTCCAAGACAAACCTGTTAATTACTAGGTTAAAAACCGGTAGCAGCAGTTGTAGGCTAAATCGGAGTTATATGGTATTAAATTTATTTCGCAATAAAAAGATATATAGCACTCCTCGCACTAGAAAAATTGCTAGGAGAAAATATACCTCCCGTTGAAGCCGTTTCTGAAAGAAAATTCTCCCCAACAGTCCACATCGAGGAAGCAACCATCAGTAAATGTGTCGGTACCGTTTATCAGCTCCAAACCAGGCAATCTAGATATATTAGTTGCAGGTGCTATAATTTCGGTCACCGATGAAAACGGGAGGGTAGGGGAAGTATAGACAAACATCGTAGGCGATGAGGCAGTCAGTTAGATGCCGTTGAACCACTCTAGTTGTCCGGAGAAAAAGGGAAACCGGGCAACTATGTATTGAGGGGGATAGCTTTGGTGCACGAACGTCAATGACTGTGCAACGTCTGCTAGTTTCACTAACTGCTGACGAGAAAATTCCACAAACCCCCTACCAAGAAAGCAGTTGTCAACCGGACTGGTTCGTGCTTTCGCACTTCTTCACCATGACGGGAAATGTCTGTCTCTCGATTGTTTGGAGTCAGCACAGGGTATTGCGATGTAGACGGTCCTCTGACATGCAGAGTACGTCCTAATCTGTGAGGCACGATTAGGACACCCGGTGCAACGAAGTTCATTATTAGGATCACCCGGCGTACCCTAGGATTGCTAAACAAATGTTTCCACCAGACCTGGTCATTCCTTCAGACACACCTATGATTGAACATCGATGGGTTTATTACACCCCCTGAATGTCCAGTTCACGTTCCTGGGCCACAAAGGCACAATGGGTTACCCTGCTCGAGACAGCTCAGTGGTTAAGGCATCCGCTTACGGACCAGAAGGTCCGTGGTTTCGAACCCAACTTCAGCATCTCGACTGCTCCTGTCTAGGCTTGGGAAACCTGGCAGTATCCCAGCTCTCG
Source organism: Opisthorchis viverrini (assembly GCF_000715545.1). Classification (NCBI taxonomy): domain Eukaryota; kingdom Metazoa; phylum Platyhelminthes; class Trematoda; order Opisthorchiida; family Opisthorchiidae; genus Opisthorchis; species Opisthorchis viverrini. Next base: position 1,207,320 of record NW_008751802.1, read on the forward strand.
TGACTCCTTCCGTTGATATGGCAACTAAGCACCGAGAAGTTGTTACAGCTGAACGATTCTGACTGCCACGGTGCATACTGTGTCCATGATAGAGAAATTGACGTTACACTAACGCAATCGGAGTTGAGATTGACAGAAGATGTACGGGTTCTCCCGATTGGAAAAGTGACCTTGTTTCCAGCCAGTCCACTAAAACTTACACAACTGTCCGTATGAGTAAATTCACCTCCTATTTCTATTGGCCGGTCTGCAAGCATGAGATATGTGGTTGGCCTAACTCGGTATTTCAGCACTCTTTTATCCTTCGTAGGTGAGGCGAACACAAAACTGGGATAATCATTCAGGTTACTTGCAAGTGATCGGAACCAAGGGATAACAATACCCTCTGCGTACTCAAAACCTGTGAAGAAGGTCCCAGAAGCATTTTGATCTCCGAGATTCTAGAGGCAGACAAATAAGCTTCAGGCAGCATGTTAACGACGAAGTTGGAGAGAAAGCTGAGGAGGAAGCTTGCTCTGTACTCATTCAACGGACATATTTAGTCGCTGTGCACTGCCATAGTTTCTGACGACCAACAGAGGCAAGAGCAGTCAAAGGCGTATAAAAAACAAATATCGTAGGACGTCCGAAAAGGTGGCGCTGTTGGAGAACCTGTCTCAGAGTAAATATATATGGTCAATGCGTCCTGGGCCAGGGCGTAAACCTAACTCAGTTCCCACAAATTTGCTTATCTCATCAATTGATCGACTTATGCACAATGTCAGAGAGCACCGTGGATAATACAGCCACCAGGAGAATAACAAGTTGCCATGTACATGGCGCAATTTTTGGCTTGATGGCCGTGATGGCAAGGCACTGGGGCTAGTGAAATTGTATACACACGCGGAGTTCTACTAGGACGACAATGCGATTTAAAGAGAGGATTTCCAAAACAACACCTGATCCACAGTCTCAGGCTGACCGAGAGCCCAAGAAGTTGAAAAGATGGCAATGACTGAAAAAGACCCCACCCTGAAAGGCGAGTAACACCGACGGCACCCAAACGTTTCGTAATCTCTTTCACACCCGTCTGCCAGGTGACGGGTTCCCCCTCTGCTTCCGCCACTGAATAGGGACGGAAAACAACACTCCCCAGCAAACAATGGTCTTGTAGCCTGATTCAGGGATATAACGCCTTGACGCTATATGTGTATCAAACTAGCAACGAAAACCTAGAAGCAAGCAGCCCCAAATGCTCCACCTTGGCGTTTTCGTGCAGACGTCACACCCTTCCGGTCCCAAGCCACCCTCGTGCCTGAAGGAAGAACGGTACCTGAGATATTGCCAGGTAGCCAGGTCTAGACAGAAGCAGCTGAGATGCCGGGGTTGAGTTCGAACCACGGACTTTTCCATCAAGAAGCTAGCGCTTTCACAACTAAGCAAACTCGAGCTCAATGTCGCTGGCGATTTACAGAACGATGACCTATTATGCCACAAAAACCAGTATTAGAGCTGATGCTGAGACGAAAGTTGCGAAATTCCCAAAATGTCCTGTCCTCCAAATGCTATCGTGCCAAAAGAGCTCACAAAGCATAGGCGTGCGGGAAACCGCTGGATATCAGTGGATACGTGAGTGAGAGAGCGCAGTGCGGAAACGGGTCAAGATAAGGAAGCAAAACCATCGAATAATCTCAGCTGTCAAGTTTTGGGCCAACGAGAACGCAAAGGCTGTATTGGTCACTTACACTGAGCAGACGGACACGCAAACTGACCAGGTACCAGTTCGGTACACTATCGATGGCCGGCCAGGTAAACAACTGAAACGCTCCGGTCAAATACGGTTCGCACCCGATCTATCGAACCTCAACACATATATATGCATGAGGTAGCTTAGAGGTCAAAATGCGAAACCGCTGACCAGAAGGCTCGTGGCCCAAACCGAATCCCGGCATTTCGACCGCTCCCATCCTAGATCGGGCAACCGGAGAGTATATCAACCATCATGTCTGCTTCGTACGGCAGAGAAGCAACAGTGTCCTACTCTGGTGGTGTTGTCAATGGTGATTATTACTTGCCGTCCAAAAATGGACAGTGATTTAAATTTGACCAACCGCTACTCGGTTACCTGAATGCAAGTGACGCGCCTGTGCCCAAACTTCTCTAGTACCGCATATGTGCTTAGAACAATCTGCTTTTGGCTGGGATATTTAGGCGACGTATCAATTGTTTAGACAGCGTGCCTCTCATCCGTCCGTTAGTGTGTCAATGTTATTGGGTAACTATTTGACTCGACGCGCCACTACATTGCGATGTTTTACATCCGTCGTTAACTTCAAACGAGTTTTCACTGTAATGATACGAGTGACATTGCTTCCATGATTTCCTAGCCCAATATAATTTGGTTCCGCAACAGCAACAGAGCTTCGTAGTCACAAGACAAAAATGAAGATGGCATTCTAAAGGAAAGAGAACAGCAAGACTAAAAGAGACTGCAGACACTGTCAACGCTAAAGCATTCCCTCAAAGTCCTAGGGGTACAATAAGCTATAGTCTGGTGTGTAAGCCGAGGCTGGAGTCCATTGTTCACATTTGACGGGATAGCACTGGATGGAACCGATTAGGAGCCGTTTCAAGATGCATAACCCGGGAAAAAGCAACAAGATGGGCTTCACGGGACCATACCCAGCCAATGGGTTCTCTGCAGGCATCACACCTTTACACCAGACTATTAACAGCCACAATCACTCTTGTCATTCAATGCGAAACTCAGCATCCACAGACCTTGGGAGAAAGAGCCGAAGGTAGATCGTCAGACATCGACGTACAATGAAGCCGAAGTGATCATTTCAACTGCGGTGTGAGTTTTATACCGTTAGTTAGTTCTGCGTTAAGAATAAAGCATGCGGTAAGGTTGGGGTACTTCAAGATATGGTCCAGGGACTTGAAGTTCACAGCTGGTTAAACTAAACTCATCTAGATCATTTTGCGCAGTGAATGAGGAAAAAACATACATACTCAGTCCTCTGGGCAAAAATATGGAGGACCTTCTGGTACCTGACGGGACCTTTATTATCATTTCGATGCTGAGTTCACTGGGCGGACTAGCCTAATGATGTACGCAGTATATGTAAACAGTATGCCTATGAGTTTAGCGCTGTTGGAGATAAACTCATGCGAAGAAAAAAGGCAAACAAACCCACTACCTTTTTCAGATCCAGGCCAATATTTTCTCGTATGAGTTGGAAGTCCTCCTCATCTAGAGCATCGTCATCTTCGTCTCTGTAGTTGTCCCTTTCATTATCTCCGGCATCATCACTGTCTTCATCAGAGCCACCTGACCCACCACCATCTTCTTCTTCCTCCTCCTCGTCAACAATCCAACCTTCACCCTCCTTCCGACAAATCTCTTCCTCGTTAGCGAGATCGACCTCTTCTTCCTCACTGTCACTCGAATCAGGCACCTTAGGTCTGTGCTTATTCGAGATTTTTTGACCGCCTAGCTCCTCTTCATCCGATAACTCGGAAGCTTCGGATGCTTCGGAATCAACTAGCGAAGACATCCCGAAGGTTGTCCCGCGATATTGTTCAAGCAGACCAAGGTCAGTTCCTAACTGAATCCAGGTGGAGGACCAGATGACAGTATGCAAAATTTTGCCCAGTTCGTTTTCCAGGGGGGAGGGTAAGTTCACTCTAGACAATCAAGCACAAATTCAAATAGAAAATGAGATCAATCAGCCGTATGTTTCTTAATTTTTATTTGTTCTGAATGGCAAACACGTGCCCGTTCACTTACAACATTTTTGAACTATCACGGATTCACGGATTAATACACAAGATCGAGGCTATTGCCCGAGTTTCTCAGGTCGGTTTTGTTCTTGTCGGAGATCGAGGCGCCCGAGTTTCTCAGGTCGGTTTTGTTCTTGTCGGTCAGTGGCTGTCGTTCACCTGAAAGGCACAAGTGAAAAAAGGGTGGGTGTATGCTCTTTATGTTCTCAGCGC